>NC_090745.1:77929629-77954629 GCF_036898095.1 Palaemon carinicauda
ACAATCTGCAGGATTGTTGATACCAGCAATATAGTTAAACACTATTGGAATCTGCTCACATATCCTCTGTATGCGTTCGAGCCTATTATTAACAAATACAGTTCTTTTATTTACTTTATCCAATTTGACAGCACTAGAATGCAGCCAATGAAGAACGACAAGGCTATCTGAAAACAGTTGCAAATCGGCAATATTGATCTTAGATAAACAAAACTGCCCAGTAAGTTCATCATAAACAGACTTTAGCACTTCACAACCCAAAACCAGTGCTTGAAGCTCTAGAGAAGGCACAGACTTTGCTTTCAGTGATGAATTAACAAACTTATTCTTAGCCATAAGAAAACTCCTCTTGCATGACTCAACCTCTCTAATATAAATAACAATAATATATATCTCAGTACTTGCATCAACATAACATTCTAATATATACTCAGAATCCCTTTCACCAACAAAACGATAAAATTTAATGGGTGGTGAAGAATTTGCCTGATTTACAATACATTTCCATTCCTTAAGTTGTTCTCCATCAAGGATTTCATCCCAGTCCAATTTATTCGTTTGCAAATTGTGCAAAAAAAAATCCTGGCTCTGTTCAAAATTGGGCCATTGAAATTAAAGATGTCGAAATTAGAAGCAATAGTTTTTAACACACACCTTTTCGTATTAGCATTAGGATCTAACCTTACAGGCAATGTATAAATCTGATCAGAATCCCTTGACCATTGAAGACCTAACAGCTTTACCTCATGAGAAGTTTGACCAGATCCTTCCCTGTCAATTACTTCTTGTAATGGGGGATCATTTGTAACAAACTGTTGCAAGGGAAATTTGTATTTCTCCAAAATTGAAGGCAAAATTTTGTAAACTTCATTCAACTTTTCCCCTGAACTGCAAGTGTATGCTCCATTGTCCATATACAACAACTGATACAAAAGCCTCTTAACATCAGTTAAATTAGGATCACAATCATCAACAACTAATATATAATACAATGACAATATCAGTATCGTTGGACTACAACGTAGTCCAAAACTTAATCTTATATTCTTATATGCTACCAATGTAAAGTCATGTTTCGACACATTTCTATACCAAAAAAATAGCAACTTGCTTTGATCTTCCTCAGTTAAGGCAACCTGATTAAAGGCGTTTTTTGATGTCATAACAGAGCAACATAGAGCCAAACCTTAAATTCATAAATGCAGTACTCAACTTCCGATTCAAATTAGGACCAGGGTGCATGGCTTGATTGTGAGTAACTGTTAGAGGTCTACCGTCTACACTTTCACCTAAGTTTGACATGAACACAACTCGACACTTTGTGGTATCCTTATCAGGTCTAAAGATTGGCATGTGAGCTAGGAACAGGATGCTTTTCAAGAAATTTTTCCACATTTGGAATTCTTTCAATTATGCTCATTTCTATTTTTTCTTGAATAACATCATCAGCCATACTTTGGTGTTCAGGGTTTCTTTTCAACTTCTTAAGATTAGAAGCTAATACTCCCTTACTCAAATTGATGTTTTGCCCCAACAAATGAGATGTCCTCTGGTTCCACATTAATGGCATGGTTAGGCGACCCTCGTCATTTATTCTAATATTAGACAAGGTATTCTTAACCAGTTCGTTATTTAACTCCGAATCTTCCTCTTAAGATATATTTTCATAATTGAGAACTTCCTTCACCTTTTCATCTAGAGCTCGATCGGCTATTGCATTTAAGACCTTATTGGACTGTTTATTAACCTTTATAATATAATTAGAATCCTTGTCATTTACGTTATCTTGCCATTCATCTAGTACGCATTCCCTAGGCTGAACACATAAGAAACTGGCAAGTCTAAATTGAACCTCATTCTCCAAAGTAGGAATTTCATCAACAACTTTAAATGCCTTACTGGCTTCTCCCATAAACAATATTCCCACAGGAGAATCTAAGTAAACTAAAGGATTGATATCACCAAACAATTTAGCTGTGGTCAACAAACAATGAGCTGAACTGGTACCCAACACAAATTTCACATTAGATATCCTATCACTGTTCAAAAGTTGATTATCAGCAATGACATATCCTTTCTTTTTGAATGCTTGAGCAAGCTTTGATAAGTTGGGGACTAAAATGTCAATTCCAATATTAGGTACGCAAATAGCCTGAAGTTTATAATTCTTATCCCCAATATCTAAATCAACAGCCACTAATTTTGTTTTATACTTTCTAGAAGCATTAAATCCATTTACTTCCACGCTGATGCCATCACAAATAACCTCACAATCAAGTCCTGTGGCAAGTTCAGATGTAATAAAATTCCCTTGACAACCGCTGTCCAGCAAGGCTCTAAAGGTTTCAGTTTTTGATTTACATGTGAATGTGGGTAAAGCCATATCGCCCATACAACTAGTCACTGATCCTGCAATCAAAGCACTGCCATTCTTAATCTGCACAAGACCATCCTTATCAACTTTTGATTTGGCACCTGTTGTCGATTCTACTCTGCTGACCTTTTTTACCTTTGGCTCTTTCGTACACAAATAAGAAAAATGCTATTCATTACATTTGAAGCATCTCTTTTGAAATCTGAAAAAACAATTATTTGCCAAGTGTCCCTGTCCACAACAGTTTAAACATCTACCCAGTTCTATAATACGTTCCAGTTTCTTCTCAGGAGTCCTGTAAACTTCACATTCCGAAACCTTGTGCAAGGGATAATCACTATTACAACATAATAAACAACCCCTTTGAATATTCCTCTTATCAACAGAGATTGCTAGATTAGTAGAGCTCACCTTCTCACATTTTTCCTTAACAATAGTCTTTGGATGAGTTTTGGAATCCTGCAGATACCTATCTGAAGCTTCAAAGAAGTGCTCCTGTATGGCTTCTAAACTAGGTCTGACATTATTAGTGATACTAATCAAATGCTGTTTAAAAGTCTTATTTAAGCCTTCCCACACAAAATACTGAGCAAAGTCATCACCATTCATCTTTAACAACTTAACATTTTCTATCTTACCCTTCCAATATATGAAAAAGGATCATCTGATGACTTCAGTTTAAGCTCGGAAAACATCCTTACAGTATTATATTTCTGTAAATAAGTGGAAGCAAATGCACAACTTAGTAAATTCTTTGCATCCTCATGTGACTAACTAGTCAGTTCAAGAGAATTAATCAAATATTCTGCTCTCCCAGGCACTTGTTGTTTCAACAGCAAAAACTTATCTCTATTGGAAAACTGTTGTTGCTCCGAAACAGATTCAAACTCCTGGAAAAACCTATTGATATTTTCATCTGGGCTACTGTTAAAAGTGGGCAAAGGAATAACAGGATTCTTCAACAGACTTCTAGAACTGTTCTACTGAAAAAGCTTCCTCATTCATACTTTCAGACCACTTCGCATTTGTAATTCTGTGATCATAATCCTTCACTTCGGCTGAAATACCTTTTAATTTTTCTCTTTTTGCAATTTTTTGAACCTTAGACTACTAAAACTGTCCTTACTACCATATTGTTTTGTAATGCTACCACGTAAGTATTTTCGTGCATTAACTAAAACATCCAATGAACTAATTTTCTTTGTTTTAATTAAAAATCACAGAACAAAAATTAACAAGAAAATGATAAAGCAATAAACTTAACTTTACAACTCAAGAGTGCTCTATCCAATAAGTCAAACCCTCCTTAACCAATTCGGTAAGTTTCTCGAGATTTTTAGTATTTAAATGAACTTCATCAGCAAACAACGCCTTATTGTCTAGTTTGGATTTTCCATCAACTCTAAATAAAAAATCCTTCAATTTGAGCTTATAAATAAACCTATTCAAGTATTTCCGCTGGTAATGGTAATCTATTCCGGTGGGACACTGAAATCTGTTACCAGCTGAATAATACCTTTGCTCAATTTGACTGGCAATGATCTTAGATCTAGGCAACCAGCTATGTAACTTCTGGTAAAATTCAGAACAATGCAATTTTACAATATCCAAGCTTACTCGAATACTAATATCATTACCACCCAAGAAAACAAGAACAAAATCTGGGTCATATGTCTTCAACTCTGAAATAAATCTATCATTTGCAACCAAGGTTCTAAACTTAGCTCTACTATAACCAAAAAATTCACACTGAAAATCAATATCATTAACTTTAAAATTAGAGGGAAAAACACTTTGCAAATGCTTAACATAAGAGTGACCTACAAGTGCTAACTTCATACTGAAATACGAGCCGCCCCGGAGTTCTGCGCAGTGCACGACTTCAACTAACACTATCATCGAAACCAACCAACTTAGCATAGCCCCACGTTGGGCGCCATCTTGGAAAAACTTTGAATGTGAATATATTATTCCAACAGGTAGAAAACTAAGTTGGTTGGGATAAGAAAAATTTGCTATACTAAAATATAAATTTTATTTTCTTTCTATCACGATGAATTAATATGGTCTTCCTGAATAGTTCGAATGTTCCCAACCCACTGTTATCCAAGATTTCCTGAGAGTACAAAAAACGGATTTTGAGCGAAGCGAAAAATCTATTTTTGGGTGAGATAGCCATGGCGTCCTGATGGAAGGTTCCTGTTTGGTAGCTTCCTTGGGTATAAGACTACTAAGATATTCCCAGAGAATTTAACCACAGGTTATCACAGAATTCTAACTTCTGGAGCGAGTATCTCAAAGGTTTCCCTTTAAGACATCGTAATACAACAGGGGACACGCATGTCTGAACGTGCCACATAGCTATCTTCACCCCGAACAGAGTTAATGCTTCGGTGTGTAAGGACTGAGAATAGCTGGGAGCCGTTCCACAGCTAATCTCACTCGTGGCTACTACTGATACTCGAGACGTAAACAAACGGACGCCATTGCTCTGATGACGTCACGCCCGTCTTCATCCTGAAGCCAGTTGCTGCCCATCACCATGATACAATTGTGTAGGGTGGGAACAAAACTGGACGAAGTAGTAGGGAGGGTCCATCAGGACGCCATGGCTATCTCACCCAAAAATAGATTTTTCGCTTCGCTCAAAATCCGTTTTTTGGGCTCAAGCCATGGCGTCCTGATGGAAGAGTACCAGAGAATCAATGTATCGTGGTAGATTTTCCCCCAGTGTTAAGTGCCTAGGCATTGACAAAACAGCAAAGTAATCTTAGGTAAAGAACCATAGGAACGAAGTATCCTGCCCCCCTTTGGTAGGAAGTTCCCATGGGCTATGCCGACGTCAAAGTGGTATTGAAGGGCTATTCATCCTGACAGAAGAACTTGAAGAACTTAGAGATGAAGCAGAATGTTTGATATTTGTATAGGAACATTCTGAATTAGACCAGTGGTGGTTGGGCACTGTGTATAGAGTTCATCTCTTGGTTATCAGAAGTAAGTTTTCGTGTAGGAACCTTACTGAGACAGGGTGAATATAATTTAGGATTAGACATCTTAAATTCTTCATGACCATAAGAAAGGAGGAATAAATAAAACTATGACAGTATGTATTTCATAGTAGGTAGGAGCTGAAAGAGACGCATAAGTAATAAAATAGAAATTTTATTTCACAATGCAGAAATTAAATAATTTACAGCAAAAGTAAAGTTCATTTACAGTAGTAATAATGTACATAGAAATAAAGGCTTGCTCTTGAATCTGAAAAGGAATTTCAGGATTAGTA
This sequence comes from Palaemon carinicauda, assembly GCF_036898095.1. Taxonomy (NCBI): domain Eukaryota; kingdom Metazoa; phylum Arthropoda; class Malacostraca; order Decapoda; family Palaemonidae; genus Palaemon; species Palaemon carinicauda. The sequence continues at coordinate 77,935,287 of NC_090745.1, forward strand.
GGTACTCGTTCTCGAGGAACGCAAGTCTTTAAACAACACATCATGCTCAAGGCATGCGGCACTTGTGTGACACTATGACATTTCACCTGGGATAAGAACAGTTATAAAAGCACTAAGTGTTTTTAGACATCACTATGAATCGCTCGAGGGTCAACATAGGCACCCGAAGAGTTAGAGTCCCAAGTAACTCACTGTTCTACGCAGAGTTAGGTGCAGGTTTCATAACACTACCTGCGGCTACCACAAAATGTTTGACTTCGTGCACTTGTTTCGCATAATGTTTAAAGAAAACTCGCGAGGACTTCCAGCCCGTAAAGTTTTTAAGGCTTTCAAAGTCCATGCTCTGAAAGAAGTTCAGAGAAGATGCCACTTTTCTAGGATCATGACCAGCGGGTGTACTGTTCGGATCCGCTCTGCGAATGAAGTAGGTGATTTTCGCTCTTAATTGTTTCAGTGACAGGTCGCTGCCCGATGTTTCTCCTTTGAAGAGTTGGCCTCCACCAAAGTTCGAAGTTCTGCGAAGATAGACCTTGAGACTCTCTACTGGACATAGAGAGACATCCTCCTTCAGGGGGCATATTCTCCAAGGGCCCCATCTTTTGGTGGGTAATTCGTTTTTAGCGAGAAATGTCGGATCAGGGGAGAGGGTCACTTCTCCTGAATCGGTAAACAGGATGTGTCCCTCTTCTCTTGATAATGCCACTATTTCGCTGACTCGAGCTCCCGAAGCGAGAGCAAATAAAAATATAACTTTCTGAGTCAGATCCTTGAGGGGGCATGAATCGTTGTCCAAGTTGGAGGCGAAATGGAGTACCTTGTCTAGTGACCAGGAGATCGGTTTCGGAGGGGGTGCTGGACGTAGGCGAGCACATGCTTTTGGTAATTTGTTAAAGATGTCGTTGGACAGATCAATTTGGAAAGCATATAGAATTGGTCTAGCCAAGGCCGATTTGCAGGTTGAAATCGTATTGGCTGCTAATCCTTGTCCATGAAGGTGAATGAAGAAGGACATACAGAAATCAATGGTGATTTCTTTAGGATTTTTTGCCTTGACAAAGGAGACCCATTTCCTCCAGGATGATTCATATTGCCGTCTCGTGGATTCGGTCTTGTATTCCTCTAGGAAGTCTAGACTTTTCTTCGAGATCCCAAACCTCTTCTTTGCGGCAAGGGAGAGAAAATCATGAGATGAAGGTCCTTGATTTTCGATGATGAAGCGAAGACAGTCGACTTCTGTACTTGTTGAGAGAGAACTGGGCCCGGGAGAGGGATCAGCTTGGGCTGCAGCTCCAGGACCAGGGGGGTACCAGTTGCTCCGGGGCCACTTGGGAGCCACTAGGGCCGCTGTCCCTTTGAAGGTTTTCAGTTTGGAGAGGACTTTCAACAGAAGGTTGGTGGGAGGGAACAGGTATATCTTGGACCACCTGTTCCAGTCCAGTGACATGGCGTCCACCGCTTCTGCTTTGGGGTCCTCGTACGGGGCTACGTACAGAGGAAGTTGATTGTTGTCGCTCGTTGCAAAGAGATCTATCTTAAGTTCTGGGACTTGGTGAGAGATGAAGGAGAACGATCTTGCGTCTAGAGACCATTCCGACTCTATCGGGTTTGTCCGAGATAGAGCATCCGCTGTCACATTGCGGAATCCTTGTAGGTGAACTGCAGACAGGTGCCACTTCTTCTTCTCCGCCAGACGGAAGATTGGGAGAAGCACCTGATTTATCTGGGGCGATCTTGAGCCTTGGCGATTGAGACAACGAACTACCACCGAGTTGTCTAGGGTTAGACGGATGTGGATCGAGGGCGGCGGGGATAACTTCTTCAGAGTTAGAAGGACCGCCATGGCCTCCAAGATGTTTATGTGGAACGTCTTGAATAGTGGAGACCAGGTCCCTTGAGCCTGTTTCAGGTGGGAGTGACCTCCCCAGCCTTCCAGTGAGGCATCCGTGTGGATGTTGAGTGATGGAGGAGGGTGTTGGAGAGGAATGGACCTTTTCAGGGCCTTTGCTTCCGACCACGGCTTTAGGAGGCGTCGAAGTCTGTTTGGAAGCCGTCTCTTGAGGTCTCTTCGAGCGATGGATGCCGAGCGTCTCCAGACTCCCGCGGCATCCTTTAGCTGTGCACGAAGCACTGGGTTTGTCACTGAGGCGAATTGTAGAGAGCCTAGAACTCGTTCCTGCTGTCGTCTTGAAATGCGTTTGGATTTCAGTAGTCGCTTGACAGACCCTGCTATTTCCTTCCTTTTCTTCTGGGGGATGGAAAGGCGGTGTGACTGAAGATTCCAGTGGATTCCCAACCACTGAAACTTCTGAGCTGGAGAGAGGCGAGATTTCTTCTCGTTGATCTTGAATCCCAGGTGTTCTAGGTACTGGGTAACTTCGTTGCAAGACTTTGCACACTCTTCGGGCGATGGAGCCCAGACTAGCCAATCGTCGAGGTAGGCCATCACCTGGACGTTTCTTAGGCGGAGCTGTTGTACTATGGCATCCGCCAGTTTTGTGAAGATCCGAGGGGCCACATTGAGGCCGAATGGCATGGCCCGGAAGGCGTAGCTTTTCCTTTGGAGTCGAAATCCTAGGTAGGAGGAAGCGTGATGGTTCATTGGAATGTGCCAATAGGCATCCGCCAGGTCTATAGAGACCGTGTAGGAACCTTGAGGCAGAAGGGTCCTTATTTGTTGAAGCGTCAGCATCTTGAATTTGTTGTTCTCTATGAACTTGTTGAGGGGGGATAAGTCCAGAATGACTCTGAGTTTGTCTGAGTCCTTCTTGGGAACGCAAAACAGTCTCCCTTGGAACCTGGTGGACTTTACCTTCCTTATCACCTTCTTGTTCAAGAGGTCTAGAACATATTCTTCCAGAAGGGGGGTCGATTGCTGGAAGAACTGCTGGAAGATTGGGGGTGGTTGCATCCAACTCCAGCCTAGACCGTTCTTGATGATGCTGTGTGCCCAGGGATCGAAGGTCCAACGATCCTGGAATTGGCGGAGTCTTCCTCCCACCGGAAGCACTTCATTGCTTCTGGTGTCCCGAGGACTTGTTGCCTCGGCCGCTAGCTCCCTTTCCTCCTCTACCTCTGGAGGGACGGCGAGATGCGTCTCTGCTTGCACCCCTGAACGAGCCTCTACCTTTGGCATGAAAGGTAGTGGATGGTTGCTCAAAGGCAGGGGTGAAGACCGGTGACTGTGACAACACCGGTTGGGGGACCAATTGAAAGGTCTGTTGTGGTTGGGCAACCACTTGGGAGGTAGCGGGTCCCGGAAACTGACGTCGTTGCCGACGTTGCTGGGGTTTTGGCTTTTGAGGTTTCCTCTTAGGCTGAGGTCCATCGTCCTGAGAGGGTTTCCTTTTTCTGGACATGCCCCACTTGTGGAGAAGGTTCCTATTCTCCGTGGCGGCTCTGTCAGTTATTTCCTTGACAAGGTCAGAAGGAAACAGGTGCTTTCCCCAGATGTTGGAGGAAATCAGCCTCCGGGGTTCGTGTTTCACGGTGGCACCGGCAAACACGAATTCACGACAGGCTCTTCGAGCCTTTATGAAGTGGTACAAGTCCTTCATTACTGTCAGTAAGTGGGATTTGGATAGTACCATGTAGTGATCTGGTACTCTAGTGTCACAGGCCATCACTTCCAGTTGGACTTGATGAGAAAGAGATGCCGCAAGCCTCTCCTTCGTGTCTTGTTCCCGGCGAAGGAGGTGATCGTTGAGCTTAGGGAGGTCTTCATTAAACTGACGTCCGGCGACGTCAGGATCGAGCCTTCCCACGACGAAAGTATGCTGAACATCTTTCCAGTGTCGAGCGTCAGGGGGGGTCACGATGGAGAAGGGTCTGCACTCCTCCAGTGCAGGGCAGGGTTTCCCTTCTTCCGCCGCTTTAAGGCATGCAGCTAAGGCCTTTTCCAAGAAAGGAAGAACCGCAGTGTCAGGTGCAACGTACGTAGGATGCTTCTTGCTCAAAGCCGGAAGCTTAGAGCAGGTAAAGCCCCTACTCTTAAATGCGGAGGCTAGCATAGCCTGGGCCTTTGTGAGATCGAACACTATCTCTTCTTTAGGTTCGGTCTCTTCCTTCGAGGCAGGTTCGGAACGAAGCCGGACGTAACAGTCCGGGTAGGCCTCAAAGCTTGGGAAGAACTCCACATCTTCCAACGGGACCGTGCCGATCTTGTCACTAACAAAGATCCTGCCGGTCGCAATAACCATATGCTCTGCATACCTCCACGGGTTGGCATGAGAGCAAGCGGGGAGATCCTTGACCGAAATCTTCTTCGGTTCTCTGGATCCAATCATCGACCTGATGGACTCCTGGTTCTCCTTCAGCCTGTCGTCCATGACGGCTCTAATCAGCCGGATCAGTTCTTGGGTAGAAGAAGAAGGATCCGGAGTCGAGGAGGTAGACGGAATGGACATTTCCGTCGGTGTAGGAGTAGGAGGAGGGATGGACGAGGGAGCAGCTCCAAGCTCCAACTCGGTGTACTCCACCTTGTCTTCGTCCTCTTCGGCTCCTTGAGCCATAAGCGTCTTCTCCGTGTCTTCCGAGACGTCTGAGATCTGTTCATCATCCTCGGAATCTAAACGACACTCGTGCATGGACTGAGCCATGACCACATCAGGTTCCACCGTAATTTGGACAGTGGGGATTGCATCTTTTGGTACCACTGAGTCAGGGGAGGCCTTAGGGAACAACAGGGACCTCAGTTCTTCGGTGGCCAGGTACGGTCCAGTAGCATTTTTCTGAAAGCCACGCACCCACTTGCGCAGCTTTTCACGAGAAATGTCTCTAACCTCCGCTGAGGGAGGGTTATGGAAGGCCTCAACTAGGTGGGCCTGGCAGACCGTACAATCCAGTGGATTCCAAAACTTCAAATCCCCTTTCTTGTCTGCACAAGGGGCGTGAGTCCTGCAAGCCGTATGCCCGTAAAACTGCGGGCGTTTCACAGCGCAGAAGGCGAAGTCACACTTCATCTGCTCTTCCTGTGGAAGAAAGAGAAAATGAGTATGGGGGAGTCATAAGAATGGCTCTTAAACTAAGTTAATATTAATCATTAATTTTAACTTAAAGAAGGTGTGATGCATAGAGAATGAAAACAGTAAAGGAGAACATGCTCCATGCATCTCGCCCGGCTGGTTACCATAAGCTTGGTCCTTGGATAATCCAAATGACCGAGATCATTGGATATAGTTTCCTAGAATTCCCAGTATTTTGGAACTCCATGGAAAACCAAGGACAAGATTGGGATCGAATTCATTCGGTTCCCAGTTAAGAGCCAGAAGGCCTCATTAAAGGGTAACTGCTTCTGGCAACCAGCCGTGCTAAGATGCACATAGCATGCTGGAATTAGAAGAATGCAAAGAGACAGCATGATCACTAATAGAGCAGTACTAGGTACTGATCTTAATAGCAGAAGCAGCTTATCTGTTTGCGATATAGGGCTATCCTAGTCTTATGATAGCTACAGTAAGGGGGTGCAAGTATTCTTGACGCCTCCGGGGCATCCGGCAAGCCGCCGGCATGCCGGAGCTCGCTCCAGCATAGATTCTGGCATTAGAACAGACAATTTTCAAAAGTCAGTTAAATACCAGGATGGCGGCCGCCGGCACAACGGCGGCACGCCGGCAGGAAGCGGCGGCTCCGGCAGTCGGAGGATGCCAGGTTGGTGACTGGGATAAGGATGGTAAAGGCAGTATCGGGTTGCTGGCAGTATATGCCGGCACTCCGGTGATCGACCGGCAAGCGGACGATTAGATAGGAGTAGGAGAGCCGCCGGTAGTAGCCGGCGGCAGCCGGCAGTCCCTCGGTACACGGGGGGCTGGCGGCAAGGGTAGGGAAGTCACCAAGTAGGAGGCAGGTATTGCCGACAGTAGAGGCGGCAAGAGACCGGCACCCGGATGGATAGAGAGACAGGGGGAGGGGGGAAAGGGATGCAGGAAGTACCGTCAGGGTTCCAAACATCCCTCCCCCTCCCTGAGGGGGTGTACCCATGATAGAGGCAGGCTCTAACATCCATGAGCAGGGATCACTAGGGACCGGGAGCTAGGTAGCCCAAGGGAGGGCTAGGGAACACCCAAGAGGGGGGGGGGGGGAGACTCCCATATGCAGAACTATACTAGTAACTAACCTTATAGGACACTATGAAGGTATATGTACCAGAGTGGACTGCACAAGGAAGCTCGGGTAGCCCTACTCTTCCACCCTAAGGAGGAGTTGTAGGACAGGGGACAGATGAGTATAAACTAACCTAAGCATAGGCTAGGCTATACAAGAGATAGGTGGGGAGGGAGAAGAGAGAAGTCTTCCCAGGAAGGGTTTCTGTACCAGAGCGGCCACTAAGGGAAGGGAGGACACTCCCTAACCTAAGATCAGGCTGATCGGCTAAAACGGTGCAAGAGTACAGTTTCAGCATGGAACAGAGAAACCTTCCTAACCCGACCTAGAACAGGGCTAAAAGTCCTGAACTAGGCAAGGAAGAAGACATATCGCTATCGCAGGAAAGTCATAGACTATCCTAGCCATAGAGGTAGGCTAGCCTAACCTCACTCTCAGACGCAGCCCTAAAGGGGGTTCATTCCTTTAGGGAGGACAGAGAGGCGATATATACTCTATTAGACAATTAATCCCTTTACTCAGAAAAGGGATCAAGGCTAAATAGAGGGAATGCCAAGGCAGGGGATGAAGGAAGCATATAGGGGTCCTAATATTAGGTTAGGCTAGAAAGAATCACTGACTAGCCTATCCCCTATATGGTCCCTGAAGGCGAAAACATTTGCATCACTGTCAAAAGTATTGTAAAATAATAATGCCACTATCTTCATAACTTAGTCTAGGATCACTAATAAATCATGCATGAACACTTGTATGTAGGCTCCTGGCCTGGGGGCTATAGTAGCCGACTGGTATGAGGTCAATCGATGACCGATAAAAAGCGTCTAAACACGATATAAAAGTTCCTAGCTATGAAGACTAAATAAACTAATGTATTCGATTAGTATATAATGCCGGAAGCGTTGTTGTGGCTAACTAAATAAGACATGCATAACAACAACGACGCCATAAAATGGCGGGTCCGGTAGAGGCACAGCTCTGCCACAAAACATCAATTATTTCGAAAAGTAATATTTACTTTACGGCCAGAGCTTAATTAAACAATACTGGAACCTTGTACTCAACTTTCCAGAAGAAGGCGAGGCTGAAGGTAACGACATAGCGAAGATGCAAAGCGATAAAGATAACACAGGGAAAATCCGTCTAAGTAGGGCAGCTACTAAACAAAGGATGAAGACGGGCGTGACGTCATCAGAGCAATGGCGTCCGTTTGTTTACGTCTCGAGTATCAGTAGTAGCCACGAGTGAGATTAGCTGTGGAACGGCTCCCAGCTATTCTCAGTCCTTACACACCGAAGCATTAACTCTGTTCGGGGTGAAGATAGCTATGTGGCACGTTCAGACATGCGTGTCCCCTGTTGTATTACGATGTCTTAAAGGGAAACCTTTGAGATACTCGCTCCAGAAGTTAGAATTCTGTGATAACCTGTGGTTAAATTCTCTGGGAATATCTTAGTAGTCTTATACCCAAGGAAGCTACCAAACAGGAACCTTCCATCAGGACGCCATGGCTTGAGCCCAAAAAAGTTACCTTCATTGGACAATGTACCAAAAACATAAGGTGGAATACTACACACAACCCAAAAATATGAAGAAAAACTATGCAACAACGTGTGTAGTAACAGGGAGCTGTCTCAACACACTAAACAATACTGAATAAAAAAACATAGTTTAACTCGAAGGCTACAAAACATTGTATTCCACCCACTTGAAGAAACTAAGTTGAAAAAACTCACGAATTTCTTAAGGCTAACTGCTAAGACACCGAAGTAAATTATACAAAACATTTAGCTTGTTAAGAGTACATAATTACATTGAGATGATCGGTATCATTAATGACCAACCTTATAAATCATCCTTGGTGCTTCTTGGTTGATCCCGACGTTGAGTATGCAAATGATAGTCTGGAACAGTAGCTTTCGTCCGGGGCGGCGCCGATGGCTTTATTCTTCCATGTTAAAAAGAACAATCCCTTTATATGTAATTAAGGGAAACAGCATATCCAAATGATAATCAACGTGAAGGAGTTCAAAATAAAAAGCCACCCAGTATGAGAGCGTTGGTGTCTTGACGTTTACTCTCTCAACGCCTCACTCCAACACTGCCTTCACTTTTTGCCTGCCTTGCGTCGTAACTTTTATTTACCCAAAACAACCGTAGTATGGTTGCTCTCCTGTGAATAGCAAAAACAAGCAACAGTATCCATTTCTTTCATAATTACCAGGGAATGGGAGGAAACCAATTTAGATGAAATAAAGGGGTCAAATACCGATCATAAACTTATGAATAAACTTCAGTTTCCTCGCATTCAACTATAAGAAACAATCGTGATGATATATTTTCTAACAACACACACATATATGTATATATATATATATATATATATATATATATATATATATATACATATATATATATATATATATATATATATATATATATATATATATATATATATATATATATATATACACTTTTGGGGTGCTTCGAACGAGAAATGGCATTCCTGAGGAACCGACCTCGGTCCAGCTGCAAAGGATGGAGTCGGGAGCATCATGAAATTCTGTGAAACCTTTTGAAGAATCCTTTATGCATTAAAAGTTTATCTTACCTTTCGTTACATATTTCAAAGAATCCAAAGTTTTCATTAATCAATTTTGTTGAAGGTTTTCCGAATATCCAAATATTTATGTATCCAATTTTCACAACCATAACCTTTATAATGAGGTGTAGTTCCAAAACTCAATGTCGTCCTGAATAAAGGTCTCTAAGTGATCCGAAACGCATGTCGACACCAAACAAAAGTGGAGAAAAATAAATGTATTTTACTTGTTATCCTAAAACCTGTCTGCCGGACAGTCTGTCCGGGGAGAAACTATTTTCGATTCTTGGACGACGACACAAAAACATTTTCTATTCATTATAATCGTAGAGTAACATGCTCAAGTACCATTATATATATATATATATATATATATATATATATATATACAGAGAGAGAGAGAGAGAGAGAGAGAGAGAGAGAGAGAGAGAGAGAGAGAGAGAGAGAGAGAGAGAGGACTGGCGAATTCTAACTGAGGCCCTTTACGTCAATAGGCGTTTGAGGTTTTATATATATATATATATATATATATATATATATATATATATATATATATATATATATATATATATATATAGCTTCTATATTAACAAGAAGCTGGATACCTAAACATGAATGACACCTTTTGAATGAGCAAAGTGAGAAGAGTATGTATGTCTTGGGGAATTGAAAGGTGTAGGCTACTGTAGAGTTATGTGAGACTGAGAGGCAGCGTATGGGAAGACGATTGAATAAGTACAGTTGCCTTTGTACTGCACACGTATCACACATGCTCATACACTGTAAAAATATTTTTGTTTTATTGTATATTGTCGTTATTGCTATCCCCTCGTACTGATAACTTGTTAATGCCTGTATATATCACTGTGTTTTAATATATATACTGATGCTCCATCCAAATAAAGTTAGTTTCCTTCACTCTGTTTATCAGTTAATACCTAATTGGTGCCTCTGCACATTGGTGACCTCTAGAGTGTCCATCTCCCTCCCGCTTTCACCTGCAATGCTGTGTTTTATCGTTTGATGCTGCCGCCCTGAGACACTGACTCTACTATCAACACCACGCCCTTTGCCAGCGGAGAAGCATTTGCCTGGTTGCATCGTTCTGAAATCCAGTTTTGCATCAAGGGCATCACTCAGTTAAGTACCAAAGCAGATTACGTTTTCGCTGCGATCCCTGAGAACACTTTCGTAAAAAATTCTCCAATTGGCAGCCCTAGCAAGGGGACACAGAAATAATTTATAACGCCCTCACATCATACCTCCTGGAGCAATACTCGCCATCGCCAGCTACCCGCATACCATAACTTTTTCAGCTCTCAACAACCGGTGGGGAACCAAAGGGCTTCGCTTTCCCTCAGGGAAATGACTAGTATTGCTTGTCTACAAACTGCTGCAGACAGCTCTCTTCGTGAAATGAATCTACTGCGTCCCCTTTGGGTAAAAAGCCTACCAAAAACCTATATTTGCTATCATCCCCAATGTCGATATTTTACCCATGAAGGACCTGATGACCAAATTCAATACCTATATGTATAGCCACTTCACCACCTTCAAATCCTCCATCAAGGCCTCCACACCTTACAAAGTAGACAACTATTGAACATCGACTGAAACTGACTGAATGAGTTAGGACACAGACGCCTGTCCCAGAACGTACTGAAGCGGCAATATAACTGCCCACCCACCCACCACTTGCTTACAAGCCAACCAAATGGCCTTTACAGCAGCTTACTGGTGCTACTACCATTCCAAATTCGGGGCTACTGCGAAGAAATGTGGGAATGGTTATCGATGGCAATTAAACGTTTAAATAGGCCATCCCATGTGGCGGTGTCCTCCCCAGGCACTAATCTTATCTTTTCTTTTTACATGACGCAGATACGGGCATGCAATTTTTGGTAGACATGAGTGCTAGCTGTTCTCTTTTGCCAAGGCCAATCTCCAGGACACGACGTAGTCTAAGTCTGCCGACATCCGCCTGGTAGCTGCCAACGGATCTGTGAGACATACCCATGATTATAACACCTTCACATTATCGTTTGGAAGTGCCAAATATATTTGGAAATTTCTCTTTGCTGGCGTCACATTGCCAATCCTCTGTGCGGACTACTTTGTACACTTCCAAATCCTGGTCGATGTAGCTCACCGACGGTTAGTCAACTGGATTCGTACTCATCGACGCCCCTCCAACCAACGCCCTTTGACCTGGCTTTCCACATCAGCTCCCCCATTGATGCCTATGGCCCTCTCCTCACATCATACCTCGAAGTTTTCTGTCCAGAACTTCGTCAAACACCCATGGTTCCCGTGAAACACGGTATTTATCATCATATCAAGACAACGGGGCACCATGTGTTTGCCAGATTCAAATATCTGGCTCTAGATCGGTTGGCAGCCGCAAAACAAACGTTCTCTGAAATGGAAGAAATAGGTCTTTGCCAAAATGCCTCAAGCCCATGGTCATCACCCTTACACATTTTCTTGTAGAAGGAGGGCTCTATGCATCCATATGGGGATTGCATGAGCCTGAACATGAAGACAGAACCAGATTACCATTCCATCCCAAACATCGCCAACGTGACCAGATACTTGCACAAAGTGAAGGTTTTCTCCATGCTCCTGAAGGGGTATTATCAGTTGCCCATGAACCCAGAAGACATCCCCATGACCACCATCACCACCCCATTTGGTACATACACCTTCAGCTATTCATGTGTTGGTTTTTGTAATATTGGAGACACTTCTCAACGTCTCATGGACGACATTTTAGGGGACCTCTTTTGTGTTTGTTACGTGGATGTCATACTTCTGTTTCTCCAAAGAGGAACACCTTCGTCATCTACGCATTGATCTCGACCATCTACAACATAATGGCCTTGTAGTCCGGTACGACAAGGGTACCTTTGGTGCTAAACGAAGTATCGTTCTTAGGGTACCGCATCACTTGGGAAGGAGTGCATACCCTCCCTGGGAAAGTAGCAGCTGTTCAGAACTTCCCCACACCCTTGACTGTCAAAGAACTGCAACAAATCTTAGGCATGATCAATTACTATCACCGTTTCCTCCCAGCCATCGCTGCCACTCTTGCCCCCCTCAAGGGCAAGCCAAAAGACCTGAAGTGAAGTCCCCTGCAAGAAGCGGCCATCTGCTACCCAAAGATTGCCCTATCAATCCCTGCTGTTCTAACTTTTCCTGTGTCACATGGGTCTCTCCTTCTCTATACCTATGCCAGCAACATTGTTATTGGGGTAGTCCTCGGGTAGGTGGTCACACACGCTCGTACACTGTAACAGTATTTCATTTTTATTGTATATTGTCCTTATCACTCTTCCCTTGCACTGATAACTTGTTAATGCCTGTATATGCTTGTCTCGTGTTTTAATTTTTGTGCCGTTCTTGACTGGAACGTGTTTTATATATACTGATGCTACATCCAAGTAAAGTTAGTTACATTCACTCTGCTTATCAGTTAATACCTAACTGGTGCCTCTGCACATCTTAATATGATGTGTATGTAGGTAAGATTGTGTGATGTCTCAGGAGAGAATTTCACATTGAATAATTTAATATGTGTATGTTATTCGCTATTTTATAAGTTTTGTTCGCTAATCAAACGATAGAGAGACAAATAAAATTAGTTGATTTTGTAAAGCGTTATTGAATAGAGAATGACTAGAAACGAGAGAATGTTTACGTTGCAGTTTTGATAGACATAACAAATCGTCCAACACAGAACGTAAGTGATGACTCATTAGTATGATTAATTGACACTCGCTGAATCACCAGCCCAGAGGAAGTATGGCAAAGAAGCAGATAACAATGACGTCACCAGGACGTCAAGCACAGTGTATGACGTCACCATTACGTTAGAAGAGGCGACCAATAAAACACAAGAATAGTCGCATGATGTGAAGTTATTTGCCACACCTAGATTGGCCTACAAAAGAAATCTGCGATGAAGCAACAGAGTCTTCCCTCTCAAGGGCCAACATGACAGGCACTTAATTAACTTCAAGAAATGCCGATAGTTGGCCGCAAGAAATAGGAGAGAAGTCCAGTTAGAGTTGCCCTTTTGCCTTTCAACCGAAAAGTGGATAAACAACTAACTCCTCCCGGAAACGAGGTAGGATAAATTTTTCATTGTGTCCATTTTGGATGGCACCTGCCGTAGACCGAGTTCCCTACCTGCCTGAAACACACAGCAAATAAAAGTTCCAGTCCATGGTTGCAGCTTCCAAACTTCAAGAGAATTAATTTTATATTGTGTTTAATGATTTTTAAATGTAGAGGAGATTTTTAAATCGTTGTTCACCAAAGTTCACTTATTAACGAAAGAAAATAAACAGCATTTTAGCTGCATCCGCATCTCTTGAGGGTCATGAACATGAAAGTAAATTTAGGCCCTGAAATATTAATGGCAATAATAACTCAACATAAATGATAACTGTATTGAAGCTCGGAAATATTCATTCTGCCCCAAATAGCTTCACAATTGCCGAAGTAGGGGAAAGATATGATAGTGAGCGTGCAAGGTAAAAAATATGAAATAATTAGTGAAATTTATTGATTTTGAACAGTTTTTAGTGCTTGACAGGGGATTATACAAGGTGATTTAAAGGTGAAACTATGCAACAAAAGCGACATACAATATTATTGTTATGAGATATGTTTTTTGAAGGAGATTAGAATAAGGTTTCTTTTGGAAATATCTGAGAGGGGCTAGATATTGTATATATATGGCCCCTAATGGGAAATTACCAAGAATGTATGAAAACAAAAAATAATAGGGAAAGGTGTTTACTGGTTTATTAGTTCAAAGTCAATAGAGGAGCGTAGGGGTGGATATAAGGGTGAAGAGGTTAAGTAATTGATGGTATTTTTACGGCTATTATTTTGTTGAAATTGCAGTTAAGAGTAGATAGAAGAGGAAGCTTGAGAGGAAGATGTGAAAAATGTAGCTGTAAGAATAAATGAATTTGTTAGGGATGAGATATTATAAGCTTAAATGAAGTAATAGGAAATTATTAAAAACACTGGTTGGAGGGGCATGCAAATAGATATTGTTCTAGGGTCAGCATGAAGTGTTTGTGATGAAAAGCGTATGGTGGAATAAGAAATTGAGAAGTATAATAAAATAAAAAATAATATTTGAAGCCAGAATGAAAGATTAAAAACCATAAGAAAATTAAGGTATCCAAGAAAATGTGAGAGATGAAAACGAGACCATGTGATCAAAAGCGGTGGAGGCGGGTATGAACTGTCCGTGTAGGGAGGAAAGGAAAAGAGAAGCGGATATGAAAGGTATTAATAGAGAGAAGCCATCTAAAGAGAATGTTCTCTTGTGTGAATGGAGTTAACACTTTTTGTTTAAATTGTTCAAATTTCTTATTCGTGATCTAGATATTAATCTCTGACACCATCGTTCAATTTCTTCATTATACATATTGCATAAGATATTTTATAATTCTGACCATCCTTTACATTCAGATCTTCCTGGCCAGTAACTTCATGTGCGTAATATTATGTATGCTATTAATTGTAATAGTCAGGCCTTCTGCATTATGAGGCTCAATACGCCACAGTATTCTAGAAGTTTTATTCCAGCTGTGCCTAAGTTGTGAAATGATCTTCCCAATCGGGTAGTTGAATCGGTAGAACTACAAAAGTTCAAACTTGCAGCAGAATGTTGAACAGGCAAGCAAAGTCATTGGCATATGAAAGATACGTTTCAACGTCGTTACTCTACTTATAGTTTTTATTTTAATTGTTCATTACTTCTCCTAAAGTTTGTTTATTTCCTCATTTCCTTTCCTCACTGGGCTATTTTCCCTGTTGGAGACCTTGGGCTTATAGTACCCTGCTTTTCCAACTAGGATTGTGGCTTAGCTAATAATAATGATAATAATAATAATAATAATAATAATAATAATAATAATAATAATAATAATAGAAGAGATTTCAAGTTTATTGACATAATTGTCGAGGGAATTAATAGAAATTTGGGAATGCTCGTGGACACTGCTTCGTTCACGTAAGAAGGACCCCATTTAAACGCTGGGAATGGAGAGACACTTGATATTGACAGGATGACAGGGGAGATGGTGTGGTGAAAGTGAAAGTGAAATTGAGAAGCTATCGTGTGTGTATAAGGTATGTCTGGCTGGAAAGGTTTCAGAGGAATGACTGAGAGTAATATCGGTAAAAACTATAAATGAGATTGTAAGAATGTTGGAGTTATATCTAAATTAGAACAAGTTATACAGATTTAAACAAAGCGTTAATCCGGGGAATGGTGTCATTTTGTATAAAAAGAACTGTCGTTAGATATGTTGCTTTTGTATGAATTTGATATACAAAAATATTGACAGTAAAGAGAAAAATCTGTATTGCTATCATGGCAGCATACGTATAAATGCATAAATTTAGCGCGAAAATTTGCAAGTAGCCGCGTTACCCCCAAATCATCGTATTTTAAATTCCTCTTCCCATTCACGCTGGGATTTATAAAGTGTCATCTGTTTGGAAACTCGGGATAGTGATTTGGAAATGAAATCAGAATGCAATTTTGTTTCCCTTGATTTTGCTTTTATTAAAAAGAATAGTGTGATAATAATGTATTTCTATAAGTCGTAGGTTAGAATAGTATTTACTCATGCATAAAAGGAAAAGACCATCTAAGAAAAGCAATTTAATTATCCAATAAGGGATGAGTAGATCTTCCCAAACTATCGAATAGGACTAATCCAAAACTTCCATATTCATACACATGAAACAAGTCATGGAAGTCAACTACAAAATTAAGAGATCTTGTATCTATGGAAATAAAAGGCATGTTCCTTTCTTTTGGTATTCTGTCAGGGAGAAGCATAGAATATTCTTTAGAGGCATATCATTCAAACTTTACATGAGCTGATTGAAATAATCTTATTATCACACTACATTATTTTATGTTAGTCCTTGTAATTAGAAAAATAGTTTCACTCTTCATAAGATCCTCATTAGCAATATAAATTCCCCCTTTTAGTCATGGACCTTCTTCAGTATAATTTGTAATACACAGTATCTCAAACCCCTATTTTTTACTGCAATAATTTTTTTTTTTATCTGTACCGCTCGTTGCAATGAAAATATTACTTCCAACTAATGTTGAAAAGGATAAGCAACACTATTCTTATACACTTTTTAAATTTATTTACAGTAGCTCTCATGAAATACAGTGTGATGATCAATACCTGAATAATAGATTATCATTAGAATTCTATGGTGATCACATGAAGGCAGTATATGAGGTTAGGATATCTTAAGAAAATCTCCATATAAATTCTTCTTAAATTCTACAAAGAGGATTTGGAAATCGTCACTGTATTTCTGTTTGCCCCAATAAAATAAAAGGCCTTATCAACCCATCAGTTTCATATTAGTTAAATGGACATTATTTACATTAAATGTTTGACCTCTTTACAAACAGTTTATCTAGCATTTTTTTTTATTATGTTTTAATAGTCCCCTTCCCTCGCCATTTTCGCTTCAGCCCCACTCTCAAGTTTATTATTCCTCTTCACATTTCTGTTTCCCTTATTCCCCTTCGTTAGTGGTAAATTCTTTTCAACAATTTAACTGCTGTAATATCAAATGAAGTTTTGTACTCTCTTCATATTTTCACTTTACGTCTCACCACACATTTTCAGTTGCATTGTTCATTGGCTGCAACACACACACACACACTCTCTCTCTCTCTCTCTCTCTCTCTCTCTCTCTCTCTCTCTCTCTCTCTCTCTCTCTTTCTCAGGTTGTTGTTGCAAGAATGATTTTCCGATACTATATGTATAAGTTTTTTATATTTCTCTTGTTTATAAAGTGAGCGTCTTTATCTGTTTATCTTCTTCCCTTTATTCTCTCTCTCTCTCTCTCTCTCTCTCTCTCTCTCTCTCTCTCTCTCTCTCTCTCTCTCTCTCTCTGCTAATGGTAATCTCTTTTCTGACGTGAAGATATTCCTTCGAATTGATCCCTTTCTTGTTTCACTGTATCCTCTCCTGGTCTTGGTTGTCTTTTCTTTGCTCTTTTTTTTCTGCTTTCCTAAATAAACGAGAATACCATACATCCAAACACAAGTGTTACTTAACTAGCAAGTAATAAACATCTAACCTTTTCTAAGCAACGTGGACAAACACACACATACACATACGCACATACACCAAAACACCACGCGCACACACATACACACACATGCACACATATATATATGCATAGATAAATATATATATATATATATATATATATATATATATATATATATATATGTATATATATATACATATATATATATAAATATAAATATATATATATATATATATATATATATACATATATATATATATATACAGTAATATATAAATATATATATATATATATATATATATATATATATATATATATATATATATATATATATATATATAGTAGATAATGTCTTCCTGGCGTCCAAAATTCGAACAAACTCCCGTCCAGGTAATTTCAAAGATAACAGGAAAATACACTCAGTTTTCTCCATTTATTATTTGGTGTCGACGCGTGTTTCGAGTTACCACCAGAGCCTTTATAATAAAGTGTTATTTCATAACTCAATGTAGTTTGAAGGAGGGTCACAAAGTGATAGCCCTTTTGTGTATATGAAGTTATAAATACATTAACTTCACAGTAGGGTATTAACAGATTTTAAAAATTTATAAGGGTGAAACACTGAGAGTATAACATACTTTTTGGCTTAGTAAAGATACCAATCAAGCGATTAATATATTTTCATAATTTCCTCCTTTCTACACACCTTTATATCTTAAATTATCTTTTACCAACGTCAATAAGACACTGCTGCTATATAATTTATACTAGTCACATTCGTTTGCGATCATGACTATGGCTATGTGTGTTACATGTTCATCCTATTAAAGTAGTCTCCTTTTCTTTCAGGATTTGTCTGCATGAATACATACTTAGTTTCATTAACTCCAATGTAAAGAGTCTCTCTCTCTCTCTCTCTCTCTCTCTCTCTCTCTCTCTCTCTCTCTCTCTCTCTCTCTGTGTGTGTGTGTGTGTGTGTGTGTGTGTGTGTTTTTGTGGAAATTCAGGGCATTATAGTCTTTTCAAGGCTACACTGTCAAAACATTTCGGATATACGAGTAATAACAAAAAATTAGATAAAGACCGTTAATTTTGTCAATCAACAAATCGTCACAATTTAATCCGATTATTGTCAATTTTTAGCCTCATGTTTACTGTATTTACAAACAGTGGCAGGAAAAATGAATGCATCTATCGAACCCATATAAAATGTCATGTAATGCCACCTTGAAAATGTATATTAAGCAAACGCTTTTCCTTACGTTTTCAAACGTGAACCTTACTAATTAGTTTACCTGTAATTCTATGTAGAATTTATCTATGGTTATGATTACCTTCTATGAAATACAAAAACATGGCAGTAAGGAATATACATGTATTAATCTCCGCTGTATAGTAAAGGAAGTGTCTAGTTGGAGTCTATGATACATATATATATATATATATATATATATATATATATATATATATATATATATATACAGTACCCGACAAAAATATGCGACTACCCCCCATAAAAACACAACAAATAATGAATACGTACTTTTATATTGGGAATGAAACATAATAAAAAGTTTTAATTACCTTGATTAATATTTTGTTGGACCACCCTTCCTCTTCAACACCTGCTTTAGCCGTTTTGGAATTGACAAAGCCAAGTTACGGAGGTTTTGTGGAGGTACATTGGCCCACGACTCTCGGATGGCTGCTTCCAAACGCGGCAGAGAGCTAACGTCTTTCGACTGAAGGTCCTTTTTAATTATGCTCCAGAGATTTTCTATGGGGTTAATATCTGGAGAGCTACCTGGCCAATCGTCTATGATTGGAATCTCACACACAGACAACCAATCCTTGACAACACGGGCAGTGTGGCAAGGTGCACCGTCTTGCTGGAACACCTGTGCACCTGTTATCTCGAAAGATTCGTTCAAATGTTCAGCAAGGAGGTCCAAATAAATTTCTTTGTTCACTCGAACATTAGGGGGTAAAAAAACAAGCTCACCAAGGCCAAGTCCACTAAAACAACCCCAAAACATAAGCGTATCAGGGTGCTTAACGGTACTCTCAATGTACCGGGGATCTAACGGGTCACTACCTTTACGACGGTACACTCGTGAATTTCTGTTACAGGTAATATTAAAATTAGCCTCATCTGACCACAGAACCCTCAGCCACTGATCATCACTCCACTGTCCGTATTTCTTAGCGAAATCACACCGCTTTACCCGCTGCTTCTTGGTAATGAGAGGCTTCTTTGTGCGCTGGAAGCTGTTGTACCCTAACTCATTCAACCGCCGAGACACTGTTCTCACAGACACATCCGAAAACACTCCAGGATTCTCCTCCTTTATTTTTCTAGCTGTGGTAGACGTTTGTGATTACACAGTACATTTCAGAATGCTAATAGCACGTCTAGAAGTTTTCCTAGAACGGCCAGGCCGTTGCTTAACTTTCGGTGTTTGCTTACACCCACCCTCACACCATAACCGAATGTACTTCACACTCGTCGGCCCCGCACCAGTAA
>NC_090745.1:77957129-77962129 GCF_036898095.1 Palaemon carinicauda
AGATGGGCTGATTTCAATTTTAAGGACAAAAAACCTGAATTCGATAGGTATACCCTCATATTATTATCATTTTTATTATCAAATGCTAAGCTACAACCCTAGTTGGAAAAGCAGGATGCTATAAGCCCAGGAGCTCCAAAAGGGAAAATAGCCCAGTAAGGAAAGGAAATAAGGAAAAATAAAATATTTTAAGAATAGTACCAACATTAAAATGAATATTTCCTGTATAAGCTTTAAAAACTATAACAAAACAAGAGGAAGAGAAACTAGATACAACAGTGTGCCCGAGTGTACCCTCAAGCAAGAGAACTCTAACCCAAGACAGTGGAATACCATGGCACAGAGGCTATGGCACTACCCAAGTCTAGAGAACAATGGTTCGATTTTGGAGTGTCCTTCTAGAAGAGCAGCTTACCATAGCTGAAGAATCTCTTCTACCCTTACCAAGAGGAATGTAGCCACTGAAATTAGAGTTCAGTAGTTAACCCCTTGAGAGAAGAAGAATAGTTTGGTAATCTCAGTATTGTCAGGTGTATGAGGACAGAGGAGAGGATCTGTAAAGAATAGGCCAGACTCGAGTGTCTGTGTAGGCAAAAGGAAAGAACTGTAACCAGAGAGAAGGGTAATATTAGAACTGTCTGGCCAGTCAAAGGACCCCATAACTCTCTAGCGGTAGTATCTCAACGGACGGTTGGTGCCCTGGCCAACCTGCTACCTTAGAATGCCTTGATGAGGTTCAGCATGGCATATCATTCCCGTGTTAAAACTTGGTGATGGGCAAGTGGGCTCTTGAGCTTTGGAAAATTGATCCCCAAATTCGAATCTAAATTTTTTTCTCTCTAATCTTTTTCTTCTTCTTAATATTACTTTGACCTTCTCCTAATTTCATAATTTTTTTTCGTGTTGCTGTATATGTGTATATATGTACATATGTATTTTTCTTCTTTTCGCGTGAATATTTTTACATCCGTTATTGCCACTGGCGTGGACGTTTCAATACCCGTTATTGCTGCCTGCTTTGATGAATGGGAAGTGGTGTCACGGTTGGGAAATATTTGCGCTCAGAGCTATATGTGAGAGTATTGGATGATCTCAGCCATCCTGAAGATGGTTTGAACCTTTATGGCAGAACTATTCTTAAGTGTTGGGTCCTCGGAATGCAGGGGGATCCAATGCTTGAGGTAGGACTCTAAGCTTCTGGCCAGAAGGCCATCATTACAGATATGGGGAGGATAATTCCATAGTTTTTTGGTCTCAGTCCTAACAGGTGGGTTTAGCTTTCACCTGTGCCTCTATACCTGTTTTGATGCTAGCCTTCGGGTACGGTATGGAGTGGACCATCTGTGCCGATGGTGGAGAGTGAAAATTTCTTTTCTGACGTGTGATGCCCTAATATTCTTGAGCAGGTAAATCAAACTTAATTCGTTTCTCTCTCTCAACCTCATTTAATGGATTCTTTAAGCAATGAACTTTATTCCCCTGATACGCTGACTCTCCCTCGGCACTGTTGATGACCTCTGCTAATTTAATTAAGGAAAATTCAGTTGATGACTTATGAACAAAACCGGACCCCTCTACTCATATTTCAAAACCAATTAAGTCGGGTAACAAAGGGAAACTTCGAAACTTTCATGTTACCCAAATTCCAATAGATACTGATTATAATATGCTATATAAAGCATTCAAATGCTATAGAGTGATAAAAGAAATAAGAATAAGACTTGAAAATGAAAATTGGCATTCATGGATATCTTATGATAATCACGAAGAAGCATTTAATGCAATATGCAACATCAATAATATTAAAATTAATAACTTAAATGTTATGGCTGCCCTAAGTGATAAGATACCAAACAATTTAGATGTGTAAAGACCTGCTGACTGGTTTGAAAAAGATGTTGATACAACTGTGCCTCCCAAGAGAAAGCCAAAACCAACAACGTGACTTGTTGCCGAGCCTAAAGGGAGTAATGGGAATTATTTTGAAATTAGTAAACTAATTCAGAAAAAGGTAGGAACCATTGCACCATGTGATATATCTCGCTTTGGGCAAAAAAGCTTCCTAATCCATGCCAAATCATGCATGCAATCAGTAATACTGTGTAACATCAAGACAAGTAGTGATGATGATATGTCACATGTCAAACCCCACATAAATTTTAGTTATGGAAGGGGAGTAGTCTTCAATAAAGATCAGTATGAATTTACAGAAGAAGAAATACTATCCTTTTGTCCTTTAATAGTGTGGAAAGTGCATAAGATTCCTGGGATGTCGATGCTTATCCTTACTTTTCAGGATGCCGATATGTCTTTCCACATCGTTATAGAAAATTAAAGTATTAAAGTTTGACCTTTCAAACAAAAGCCTGTACATTGTTTCAAGTGTTTCAAATTTGAACACCCTTCTAAAGGTTATAAAAAGGAAAAAGATGTGTAGCATCTGTTTCAGACCTCATCATGGAGAGTGTACACTTGAGGCCAGCTGTTTGAGCTGCAACTCAAACCATAAATCCACTGACAGGAGCTGCAAGATTTATAAATTTGAAGAAGCTGCCCTCAACAAATCCAATGTAGAACAAATAAGTGTGGGACATGCCAAAATACTACTAAATAAACCAAACAGCTATATAAAGGCATTAAAATTAAGAGAAAATATACCACAGGAGACATCAAACCCACGCAGTGCTACCAGTAATTCCAAGAAAATAAATACATCATATAATGATAGTAAGGTTTTGCATGACAAGGTAAGCATATTGCCTTCCAAGACTTTGCCACAGTGTATAGTTTATTTATGACATATTTTTTTTTGATGCTGTTAATAGTTTATATATGACATGTCTGTTTTGACGTTGTTACTGTTTTTAGAATGATTTATTGTTAATTTGTTCTCTTCATTTATTTATTTCCTTATTTCCTTTCCTCACTGGGCTATTTTTCCCTGTTGGAGCCCCTGGGCTTATAGCATCTTGCTTTTCCAACTAGGGTTGTAGCTTGGATAGTAATAATAATAATAATAATAATAACCTTTCTCAGGCCATGTCGTTGCTTGATTTGATGGAGGTTCCACTTGAAACCAAGATACCAGGTGCATCTGTGGTGGGGAAGGTGCAAAAACATGGTAGCCCACCACGTATTAATCAGAAAAGAGAGAAACTTCCATCTCTCTCACCCCTTTCCATAAGAAATATTAGAGTTATGACATCAAATAATTATGATGCATTGTCTGTTGATGTTTCCAATAAACCAGAAGACAATTTAAATAAATCAGAAGTTCAAGTTGAGGTCCACCATCCCCCTCAACAATTGGATCAAAAGGACAAAAAGAAAATCACAAAAACTAAACCCAATTTATGAAGACCCTCTCTAATAAAACCACCGGGAAATAGTGTTAGATCAAAAATTGCTAATGGGAAGACTTCATCTAAAAGTTCTTTCAAAAAATAAACCATAGTTTTTCTTCCATTTTGCAATGGAATTGTCAGGGTTTAAGGGCCAAATATGAAGAACTTGAGCTCTTAATTCACGAGCATTCCCCCATAATTGTATGTCTACAAGAGAGCAAGCTTGATGCTAATACCCCTTATCCTCGGGAATATGTTAGCTATAGGACAACATATGATCACCGAGTAGGGAGCCATGGCGGAAGTCTCATATACGTTCGTCAGGATGATCCCTAAATACCTTTATTTATTCCTACACCTCTGCAGGCAGTGGCTGTTCAGAATGATATAGGGAGAAAATATACAATCTGCTCTCTGTACTTGCCTCCAAATGATAACATATAGTATGATAATTTAGTAGAGGTGATTTTACAGCTCCCTCAACTTTTTCTTTTACTTGGAGATTTGCATGGTAGACATCCTTTGTGGGGTGATGTTTTAGCAAACACCAAGGGGAATATTATATCATCAATTGTGGAAAACGAGGATGTCGTACTCCTTATTACAGGAGAGCCCACTCACTTCCATGTTCGGACAGGTACCTTGTCTTGCATTGACCTTTCAATTGCAAGCTTTATCTGCCTTCTTGATTTTGATTGGAGAATATTAGAAGATTGGCATATTAGTGATCATGCACCAATCATTATAAACACCAACAAGATCCACCTTTGCAAAGATCTCCACAATGGAATCTTGACAAGGTGGACTGGGTTAAATTTTGTGAGCCGAGTGAAATCAAGGTGAGTGCAGAATAGTTTGAAAGCATTGATGACGCCATAGACCTACTGAATGGAACTCTACATGCAGCAGAAGTAAATTTGATTCCCAAAACCACAGGATTATTCAAACGACGACCAGTCCCATGGTGGTCTTCAGAATTAACTGTCTTGCACATAGCCACCAGAAAATCTGACTGTATTGCATAGATGCCGTACTGAGGAAAATTTGATAACATATTAAAAGTGTAGAGCATAGTTCCGTCGTGCCATGAAGGAAGCTAGGCGCCAATCTTGGGTATCTTTTTTTCCTCAGTCAACAGTAGAACACCACCATCTTCTGTATAGAGGAAGATAAAAATGATTTCCGGCAAATTTACCCCAAACCCACCACCAGTGTTGAAGGAGAACGGTTACTATGTGACTGAAGCAAATAATGTTAGCAATGCCCTGGCTGATAATTTTTCAAATGTATCATGGAAGTGTGTAGCAGCTCCTGGTCACCAGTATAGGAGCATTGAAGAAAAGAAAATCTTAAATTTTGTAACAGGAAGGGAAGAGTCGTATAATTCTTTTTTTTTTTTTTTTTTTTACCTTGAAAAGGCATATAAATACTACATGGAGATATGGTATACTTATAACCATTCATGAGTTGGCATGGAGAGGAGAGCTACCACTGTTTGTTCATTCTTTTCTTTCACATAGAGTTTTTCAATTGAGAATAGGGGAAACTCTATAAGAGAGTAAATGTCAGGAAGAGGGAGTTCCTCCAGGTAGTGTGCTGAGTGTAACCCTGTTTGCACTAGCAAATAATGGGATATCCTCAATCATTACCCGGGAT
>NC_090745.1:77967129-77969629 GCF_036898095.1 Palaemon carinicauda
TATCGCGCGTACATCCTGCTGCAGATGGCTCTCTCCCAGAGGTGAACCTACTTCATGACCTTTGGGTATGACGCCTACCTTAAACTGTATGCGTTGGTATTCTTAATGTCAATACCTTGCTCTTATGGACAGCCACTTCACCACCCTCAAAATCTCCATCTATTCCTCCATTCCTGAAAAACGGGACAACTATTCAACATCGACCAAAGCCAAGGTGAATGCAGTAGAAAACAGATGTCCAGCCAATGTTGTGCCGCCACTCACCACCCACATATGCTACCACTCACTCATGACCCAACCAGTGACCTCTCCAACCACTTACTATCTAACGTAGTTATGCTACTACCACTCCAGCTTTGCGGCTGCTGCAAAAAACTATGCTAACGTTGGCCGTGACCAAAAAAATTCTAAGTAGGCCATTGCTGGAGGTAGTGGCCTCCCCATCACGAATCTTTTCTTTCTATATAATGTAGGAAAGAGCGTGAAGTTTTTGGTAGACAGTGGTGCTTGCATTTCTCTTCTACAAAGGCCACTCTCCAAAACACGACGTTGTCACTCTAAGCCTGCTGACGTTCGCCTGGTAGCTGCCAATGGATCTACGATTCCCACCCATGGGTACTAGACCATAACATTAACATTTAGGAGAGCCAAATTTCATTGGAAGTTTCTCATTTCTGATGTCAC
Source organism: Palaemon carinicauda (assembly GCF_036898095.1). Taxonomy (NCBI): domain Eukaryota; kingdom Metazoa; phylum Arthropoda; class Malacostraca; order Decapoda; family Palaemonidae; genus Palaemon; species Palaemon carinicauda. Next base: position 77,967,814 of record NC_090745.1, read on the forward strand.
ATTGCCAATCCTCGGTGCTGATTTCTTCTCCCATTTCCACCTCCAGGTTGATGTTGCTCACCAACGATAAGTCAACGCAGACTCATTTTCTACAAGACCTCTTCAAACGGGCCCTCTGACCTTGTTCTTCACATCAGCACGCACACGGATGCATACGCTCACCTACTCATGTTGTACCCAGAATTGTTTTGTCCAGAACTTCATCAATTACCCAAAGTTCTCGCCAAATATTGTATTTATCACCATATAAACACGACGGACCCTCAGTGTTCGCCAGATTCATGCATCTGGCACCAGATCGTTAGACAGCCGCTAAACAAAAGTTTGCCGAAATGGAAGAAATGGCCCTCTGCCAAAAGGTCTCAAGCCCATAGCAGTCGCTCTTGAACATCGTCCTGAGGAAAGATAGCTTCCTGTGCCCTTGTGGGATTACATGCATCTGAACATGCAGACAAAACCGGATAACTACCCCATCCCAAACATCGCAGATGTTACCTCATACTTGCACAAAGCGAAGGTTTTCTCAACTCTACCTCTTCAAAGGGTATTATTAGGTGCTCATGAAATCAGAAGACGTCCCAAAGACCCGCTTAGACCCCCTTTTTGGTACATATATCTGCAATTGCACCTGTTTTGACCGTTATAATCCTGAAGCAACTTTTCAACACCATGGATTGCATTTTAAGGGACCTCCCCTTGTGTGTTTGTTACATGGACAACAAACATGTGTTTTTCCCTCTAAAGAGGTACACTTCCATCAACTACGCATCATTCCCAACCACCTACAACAGAACACCCTTGTAGTCCGGTATGACATGTGTACCTTTGGCGTCAATGAAGTTTCATCCTTGAAGCGTGGCATCACTCTTGAAAGAGTCCACCCCCTCCCTAAGAAGGTAGCAACCTTATCATGATCAACTATTATATTGGGTGCCTGCTAGTCATTTCTGCCACTCTTGCCCCCTCAAGGGCAAGCCAAAAGACCTGAACTGTGGTCGCCTTAAATAAGCGACCTTCTGCAACGCAAAGAATCCCCATCAAACACTAATGCTCTTACTTTTCTGGTGCCACATGACCCTCTCCTTCTCTCCACCGATGCCAGCATCGCCATTACTGATGCAGCACTGGAGCCGGTGGTCAAAAACTTAAGCCGCCGATCAGCCTTCTTCAGTAGAAAAACTGTCGAAGTTTGAATTCAGCTACTCTACCTTTGACCGCGAACTGCTGGCGGTGCATTTGGCTATCTATCACTTTCGGCATGTCATAGAAGGTATTCTCTTCGTCATTCGCACGAATCATGTGCCTCTAGTGCATGCCTTTGCTTGACAGTCCAATGCCTGGGGTGCCCGTCAATGCCGACATCTCTCCACTGTGACTGAATATGATTCGATCCTTCAACGCGTCCCTGGGAAAATTAATCCCGTTGCCTATGCCCTTTCAAGAAACACATTGGCTGCCATTCACCTGTTATTGGATTACCAGTACCACCCTTCTCTGTGACATCAGTATTATTATTATTATTAAATGCTAAGCTACAACCCTAGTTGGAAAAGCAGGATGCTATAAGCACAGGGGCTCAAACAGGGAAAATAGCCCAGTGAGGAAAGGAAACAAGGAAAAATAAAATATTTTAAGAACAGCAAAACCATTGAAATAAATATTTCCTATCAGAACTATAAAAACTTTAACAAAACAAGAGGAAGAGAAACTAAATAGAACAGTGTGCCCGAGTGTACCCTTAAGACAAAAGAACTCTAATCCAAGACAGTGGAACACCATGGTACAGAGGCTATGGCACTACCCAAGACTAGAGAAC
>NC_090745.1:77979629-77992129 GCF_036898095.1 Palaemon carinicauda
TTCACGAAGAAAACTTACCAAATCAGGAAATGGGACTCTAAAATTAAAGGCTAAACTATAACTCCAACGAGTACAAAACAGAAAAAAATTGATAGACCTTACTAGGGTTGAACATACAAAAACAACGCACTTAACCAAACCTATATCTAAACTAAACTCTAAGATAAGGACTCACTCATACTCACACACATACTGGCCATTAGATTTTACTATGGAACAATAGTTTTATACAAACCCAATGAAGACACGAGAAGGGCGAGGGAGGGACAAAAGCCAAGATTACATACGAGAAAGGGCATCAGGAATACGGTTCTCCGATCCCTTAATATGTTTTATAACCAGAGTGAATTCCTTCAACTGCAAAGCCCATCTCAAAATTCTCTGATTGGACCCTTTCATCCTTTCTATGAACACTAGAGGATTGTGATCAGTCCAAATCTCTATCGGGAAGGAGAAATTGGTCACATAGGGTTTAAAATGTAACTAAGTACGAACCAAGGCCAAGGCCTCCTTCTCGATAGTTGAGTACCATTTCTCTGCTGCCAATAGTGTGCGGCTAAAGTAAGACACGGGAAGAACCTCTCCAGCCCCATTTCTCTGAAAGAGGACACCTCCAATGCTCACATCACTAGCATCCACCGCGATAATGAAAGGTTTCTGAAAATCAGGGGACATTGATATTGGGTTTGACATCAACACCAGTTTAAGTTTAATAAAAACTCCTCACATTGAGGAGACCACACAAATTTCTGTCCTTTCTCTATTAACTTAGTAAGCGGCTGAGCAATGTCCGGAGAAGTTTCGCACAAACCTTCTATAATAACCCGTCATTCCAAGGACTCTCCGAACTTCCCTGACATTACATGGCCTCTTTAAATTTAAAATGGCCTCGAGATTGACTTGTTTAGAGGCTACCTGACCCAAACCAACCTCATGACCCAAATAGCACACTTTGGCTTTACCAAATTCACACTTACCTAAGTTCACAACAAGACTGGCATCCCTCAAAGCTTCAAACACATTTCTCAATCTTACTATATGAGTTTGCCAATCATTGCTGTGAACAACTAAATCGTCAATATAAATTTCAGTGCCTTTCAACACATAAATGACTCTGTTCATAAGCCGCAGAAAGGTGCATGCAGCATTTTTCATCCCAAAGGGCATCACTTTGCATTCGTAAAGCCCAAAGGTAGTTACAAATGCGAAAATTTCCCAGGCTCGATCAGACAGGGGCACTTGCCAATATCATTTCAGCAAATCCAACTTGGTTATGAATTTGGCAGACCCTATCTGATCGAGACAGTCGTCAATGCGAGGCAAAGGAAAAGAGTCATTTTTGGTACTGGCATTAACTTTACGGTAATCCACACACATTCTGTACTTTCCATCAGACTTTTTAACTAAAACTATCGGAGAGCTCCAAGGACTTATTGAAGGTCGGATGAGGTCGTGCTTCAGCATATACTTTATTTCCTCCTCGACTATGTCCCTTTTCACTGGATTTAGTCGATAAGGACTCTGCTTTACGGGGAAAGCACTGCCCACATCCACATCATGCTGAAGCAACCTCGTCCTACCTGGCGAACTACAAAATACTTCTGAAAAAGAACAGATTAAATTAATAATGTCCCTTTTCTGGGTAACTTCCAGATGGTCCAGCTCTCTTTTCAAAACCTCTAGATTTTTAATGTTATTAAACAGAGCATCAGAAGATACCTGACCAACTAAGTCCCCAAAGTTATCCTCTGGAGACTCTACTTCTACAGACACAGGTTCATACACAATAGCTAAAGTATCTCTACCACATGAAATATAAGATTTTAATCTATTAATATGAAAGACCCGGCACTTTCGTTTGGTCCCGGGGCTTCAATTTCATAATTCAGACAATTTTCTCAAAACCTTCCAGGGCCCCTTATACCTTGGCTCGAGGAAATTGTCTGAGTCTGTACTCAACACCAATACCAATTCCCCAGGCTCAAACGATCGTACCTTGGTTTTCTTATCAAAATTTGATTTTATGATTGCTTGGGAGGAAGCCAAATTTTCTCTTGCAAATTTCCACGCAATGGCTAACTTCTTCCGTAAATTCTCTACAAACTTCATCACATTAATTTTCTCTTTCTGATCAGATGATAACAATTTGTGGAAAATTTCTAACAGACCACGTACTTTGTACCCATAGATCAGCTCAAAGGGAGCTACAGCTGTAAATGCATTTGGATGGTTCCTTATGGCAAACAGAGCAAAGGGAAGTCCTTTTTCCCAATCCTCTCCTTGTTCATAGCAGTATTTTTTTAAAACTGATTTAAGTGTCTGGTGGAATCTTTCCACCACCCCCTGACTCTCTGGGTGGTAAGGTACGCTGGTAGTGCACCGAACGGCCAGTTCAGCACACTTACCCCTAAATACCTTACTCGTAAAATTCGTCCCACAGTCGGTCTGAATTTTATGAGGAAGTCCATATCGGGAGAAATATTCAATGAGCTTCTCAAATACTGCATTGGAAGTGATCTTTTTCATTGGGAATGCTTCAGGAAATCTAGAAGCTCGGTCCATGATGGTCAGGAGATGAGTAAACCCAGTCTTTGTTCTGGGCAAAGGCCCCTGTTCTGGGCAAAGGCCCCACCACATCCATGACCAATTCCACAAAAGGTTCCCCAATTGCAGGAATGGGATTTAGAGGTGCTTTAGGGATCACTTGATTGGGCTTTCCCATCACCTGACAAACCTCGCAATTACTAACAATTAGTTTCACTGATGATTTCAATCCTGGCCACCAAAAACATTTCGCTAATCTTTTGAACGTCTTAAACACTCCAAAGTGACCAGAAAAAGAATCATCATGTGACTACTTCAAAACAGACTCCCTAAATTGTGAGGGAACCACAATTTGTTCCACTCGAGAAGTTTTTGTTGTGTAGATAGGCGACTAATCCGATATAACAAACCTTTTATTACACAAAACCTCGGTTTAGTTAAATCGGCTGTGTCACCCGACTCTAAATCAAATTCTTGTTTCTGAGCCTCAATAAATGTTAAATGGTCCCAATCAGGTTGCAAGATATTACTAATACTACTAGAACTATCTACTGGCCCGGGCCTTTCTAACTACTTCTAAACTACTTAAATCTAAGTCATCATCATTTATCAAATCAGCTGCCTTAGCGGATGCCCGAGTCACCACTGCCACAGGACAAGCATTCACAGTCAAAATAGGGAATAATTCCCGACCCCTATGGTCTACCATGTCATTTCCTAAAATACCATCTATATTTGGAATAAGGAGTTTCTCCACCACAGCCAACTCGGTTACCTCATTATACCCAGGGAAGGATAATTCAACTTCCACCAATGGAGCTGAAACCACTGTATTCGGGAAACCTCCCAGAATCACATAATTCCCTGAATATTCAACTAAACCATTTAAAGATTCCCTTAACACTAAAGACCGAGCTGACCCTGTGTCTCGCAAAAATTTTACCTTTAGAACTCCTGAATTCGTAACCAGTCTACCAGGCCATATATATCTATCATAGAGTCATGAAGGTCTATTACCAGTTGGTTTTACATTGCTGCCATCACTACTAATCACATTGCTACCTTCCGTTACCGGTGGATTCTCAACCTTGGGGGTGTTAGGAATAGTCTTATTTGTAATTACAGATATAGGATTGTCAATATTGTTATTATTTCTCTCCAGATACCTCCTCCTGGCATTACACTGAGCTTGATAATGTCCAGGCTTATTGCAGCAAAAACAGGTCCCATTACCTTTGCTCACATTACCAGACACTACCCTGTTTTTGGAGAAGAATCTAGAGGGCTCTCCATTTGAAATTTTTCCCCGAGTCTTATTCTTATAATAGATTAGAACACCTGAATGCTTTACCCTGTTGTTAGCTACATTATTAGATTTATTATTACAATCATTTGGCTTGGCAGACTGGAAATCTATACCCTGAGACCCAAAATTGCCGGACCCTGCTCGATGGGTTAAAATAAATTCATCGGCAGTCTGAGCCGCTTTACTTAGACCGACTGCTTTCATCTCTTCCAAATATATCCTCAGTTCTTTGCTACAATACTTCTTAAATTCTTCCAACAACATTAATTCCTTCAAGGAGGAGAAAGAGACTACCTGACGACTCTTCAGCCAATTATCAAATTGCTCCTCCTTGAGCCTAGCAAACTCAATGTAGGAAATGGAAGCATGCTTACTAAAATTTCTAAATTTTAGACGATTTGCCTCAGGGACAAGATCATAAGCCCTGAGGACTAACGCCTTTACTTTACCATAATCACGGGCTACGCCCTCCTCCAAAGAATTATAAACCCTGATTGCCTTTCCCACCAGCCTACACTGAATTAAGACTGTCTACATCTCGGCGGGCCAAGACAACCTGGTAGCTACCCGTTCAAATGCTTTAAAAAATTCCGGCACATTTTTTCGTCAAATACAGGTACTAACTTCAAAGCTGCCCCTATATTAAATTTATCAACATATGGACCACAAGGAGTACTTAATCTATTAGGAACACTTTGCAATTTAGCCAACTCCAAATTTACATTAGCCATCTCTAGTTAATGTCCCCGCACCTTCTCGTTCTCCTCAAACTCAAGCTTCATTAACTCTATCCTCTTACAAGTTAGTCTATATTCATTGTCCTCTTGGGACAACACAGGCTGCACTGGGACTACATTCTCTGGGACAGATTTTTCTACCACAAATGGGTTAGTAGACACGTTAGGTTTAACTTGCAATTTAGCATTTCCTTCAAAAATAGTTCCAGTACGAGGGGGGTCTTCAAACAAAGAAAGGCCTGGATTCACACTCAAATCATCAATCATACTATCCTCGCGCTCGGAACCACATCATCAACACTGTCGAAATCCCTAGCTATATTCTCTCCTTCAGCCATACCCTGAGCTACCTTACTCTCTACAGCTAACAATAACTGGGTCCTAGTGTTTGCTGCCCTAAGCGGGATCCCTAACCAACGTGCGCAACTCACCAAATACTCTTTACCTAATACTGGAAGATGCCTAAGACAATCTGCTGATCCTAAAAATTCTGCGGGATCAAAAACATATTCTTCCATGATTTCAAAATTAAAGGGGGAGTAAGGCAACACACTAAACAATAACAAATATTGGTAAATCCACTGAGCACCGATCCGCTAACCAAACCACCGAGTACACCCGACTGCAATCCTGTTACGGTCGCCAACTGTTACAACCTCCCTGGTTGCAGTACAGGTTATTTTAAGGTCTTCATATTTTAAAGGATTGCAGTCAGTACATGCATGTCAGTGACAAGGAAGAACGGAAACAGAGACCCAAGAAAACTTAACAACAATATTTATTATAAACTAGAACAATGACTTAAATCAACCTTGTGAGATTAAATACACTTAATTGTACAGAATATTCAAGAAAACAAATAACTGGTTCTCGGGAACTCACAAGAAAAACCTAAAGCTACTACACTGAGCCCTAAACATGAGAAAATTACAAGAGAGAAAACACTTAATAATAACAAGGTGGATCCAAATACGGCTAGCCAAAATAATCAATAACCTAATAATAAAAAGGTAGAAGAAAGAAGGAGAATAAAACAATGAAAACCTTAATATTCCTACCTACCTTACAAAACTAAACAATTCATAATTAAACATAGATGCACAACATATAGCAATAAAACTCGTACATATTGAAATAGACAAAATTAATAATACACAACTTCACCTAAAGTGAAGTACAGAAGAGGAGTGGAATGCAGGGCCGTACTTAATCCATCAAGCCGCTAAACGGAAGGGTAAAACTGTACGCCAGGCATTGAAGGGCAATCCACTTCCCTATACAAGAGGAACGATAATTTGTCTTACCTGGCGTCAGCCTCCCTACGTAAAGGTGCGATTAGATTGGAGAGTTTTTTCCGAGAGTTGCTCCGAGACAGCTGCTTTATGGAATGTAAACCGGCTGTAGAGTACTCTCCGAGATTTTCTCTCTACTCTTGCGAGTGTTTCTCTTCTCTCGCGCAAGCTACAGTCAAAACAGTCTAGACAGCACGCTCGTAGAGCTAGGTTGTTGCTCTCCACTCTATCCAGTGAATATTCAGATCTCTGAAATTTTCGTTACTCTCGCGAGAGAACATGAGTGCCCAAAAGTGGAATAAAGACCAAACAATTGCATTAATTCAGCAAGAACAAGAAGAAGAAGAAGAACAAGAAGAAGAAGAAGAACAAGAAGAAGAAGAAGAAGAAGAAGAACAAGATGATGATGATGATGATGATTGCAACTAACAGTATTTGTCTGTTGCTTTGGGTGTAATCTAGAGGACATCCGTTTGGCACGTTTAAGATATTGTTTTCTAAAGCTTGTGACAAAGAACAATTGACAAATACTCCTCCATCTGATATGCGTCCATTGCACCCGACATCAATGTACAAAAAATTATAATTGGCCTCTACTAATGCCATCAGGACAATGCTATTTGTTCCCTTTTAGTTGAAGTAGAGACTTCCGCTGTTTTGAGGCTGTTTCAATACAATATGCTTCCCGTCTATTGCTCCCATGCAATTTGGGAATTGCCATTTTTCTTGAAATGCATTTGCAACTTTGTTCCATTCTTCTTTTGAATTGGGAACCTGTAAAAGACAAAATTAGTTCAATAAATTGTCATAAATTTTGGAGCTGCACGTTTTGAGGAACACTCCTCTCTATATAGCAATAGCTAGTTATATTATAATAATCACAGTCTATCCGTCACGCTCATAAATAATTAGTGTGAAAAAGAAAATTAAAACAAACAATTCTCTTAATAATTTTGCATGGGCTCCATCTTCTCCCCTTCTGCTTATCCATTTTCGGACCCACATACATCTTTTCCTTTTCTTTTCCACTTCGTTCATAATTATTAATGCAGCAACAACACGGCATTTTTGAGACATGTTCTCTCAACCCTCGCTAGTTGTCGACTGAAACTGGCTACAGTGTAAATAGATGCGCGAGAAATCTTACCCGACTCTCGGACACTTTCTCTCGCGACACTCACTCACAGCTCTCGGAGAGAAAAAACTTGCTGGTAGTGTAAACACGCTGTAGAGAAAGTCGCGCGAAAGTAGCCGTCTCTCGGGAGAGTTTAATCTCCAATCTAATCGCACCTTAACACCTCACGAGCCAGTTTGCTCTCACACCCGTACACAGCAGGACTGGATGAATACGGCCAGTAAAATCAAAATTCCGTGTCGGGAAACAGCGTTGACACAAATCCCGTGCAAATCCTCCGCCGGGAACAAGTAGCAGAAAACTACCGTCGCAGATGACAGAGCATCTGCTAAATACTTCAACGGAAGTGTGGAGGTAATAGCCAAATTCGTCCTCCAAGTCAAAATGAATGCTGAGATGGGAAATAGTGTCGGTGAGAGCTTGTCAAGACCCGAACTGCATTCACCGGTCGACCATGTCCACTCATCACCTTCCCAGCGTTCATCAACACTCACAGCAAAAAGAATAACATGCGTTAAAACGATAGTTCACTAATAGACAAAGGAGGAGGAGGAGGCGCAAAAACACTACCCAACAATCGGAGAGCCAATTAACTTACATTAACACCATAGTAAACAAACAACAAAAATACTTTAACCTCAAAAAAACAAGGCTGATTTAAATAAACCAAAGAAATAATTTTACGTTAACCTAATACTGTTATTACTGAAAAAGGTCTTTTTTGCTGTTCTAAGTGCATCATCTAACACAATTTTAGGGTACTTCATATTTTTGCCTATTGCTCTAATCTCATTTATTTCATCATCAATATATTCAGGGCTGCAGACTCGAAATGCTCTTAAAAACATAGAAGTAAATACAGATTTCTTAACTTTGTTGCCTTGGTTTGAGTAGTAATGGACATATGCTGAGATATTCGTTGGCTTTCTGTATACACTAAACTTGAGTCTATTGTTACCTCTGTGTATGTGACAGTCCAAAAAAGGTAGGGCACAATTATTCTCCAGCTACATAGTGAAATATATTGATGGTACCAAGCTATTCAATCTAAGAAAAAAGTTATCTAAATTTTCAGTTCCTGGCCACACACATTATGTCGTCAATGTAACGTAACCATTTTACATTATTCGGTATGATGTTATTTGAGATTCTACTTTAAAAAAATTCCATATATAGATTACTCAATACTGGGGATAAAGGGTTTCCCTAGCCATACCAAATGTTTGTGCATAAAATCTCCCATTGAATTAAAATTTACAATCTTTTATACATAGTTTAATTAATTCTATTAAAGTGTTTTTGGAAAATGGTAGATTCAATTGCCTATTATCTAAGGTTTCAGATAAAAACTAGTTAGTAATTAATCGTATATTTCGTATTTTCATTTTCCCTATGGTTCTTCTGCATCTGAACATCACATTTTCCTGTGATTTTTACGCATATATATATATATATATATATATATATATATATATATATATATATATATATATATATATGTATATATATATATGCACATACATACATACATATAAATACACATATATGTATATACAGTATATATATGTGTATATATATATATATATATATATATATATATATATATATATATATATATATATATATATATATGTATATACATACATATTTACAAACAAGTGTATAACCCGTAAAAAACTGACGGCTAAATTACAGATTCAACCCTTTCCACCCCACGCAATGTCCTATCTACAACCAGATGGTTCGGCAATTTGTGAGAGATTTTCCTAGTGTACTCGGAATTTCTGCTCTCACCAGGGTATGACTACTCTCTTTTCCACCCTACCCGAGGAACGCTCAGCGTTACCGCAGAGGGAATAGAATATATGAATATCTCTCTCTCTCTCTCTCTCTCTCTCTCTCTCTCTCTCTCTCTCTCTCTCTCTCTCTCTCTCTCTCTCTCTCTCTTCGTACACAAACTCCTTGTCGTAACATTATCCCTCTTTTTCAATTTCATTTAGGTCTCAAAAAATAAATATCTAATAAGGGAAATTAAATTTTGAGTATGTGAGTCCAGTAATTACTTAAAGCCATGCTGTTCGGGAGTCATGGAGACGCTAGCTTAATTTATTCATTAAATTTTAGTGAAGTGAAAAGTATTAAACAAAGATATTCAGGAAAACCTCCCCGATATTTTGTGGTTGAATCCTTTCACAATAATTAGTCTTATTGGCTCATTTTTATAAACAGTTGACTGCATTATTTGAAAAGACATCGCCCATACACAATCTCTCTCTCTCTCTCTCTCTCTCTCTCTCTCTCTCTCTCTCTCTCTCTCTCTCTCTCTCTCTCACATGAAAAAAAATTACTTGCAACACGGCACCAACAGGTGTTTGGTTTAAAGGATGAGCATGTAAATATTATCAACAAAAGTGATAGGGTGATATAAAAGGCAACGGATTTCCTTACAATGTTATACAATAGTGATATAAGAAACGCCACTAGAAATAATGAAAGTAACACTAGGAGAAAAAAAAAGGCAAATCCGCAGAAGATGGCCTAACAATTGATTTAATAATAGATGGACGAGATTTTATAGTAATAAAACTCAGTGGAATTTTCACAAAATGTTTGTAAGGGGGCTTTATACCTACAGCTTTGAAAGACTATTACTATACTAATTCACATAAATGGGAGACAAGAAAATCTGAAAAATTACTTCCCAGTAAGTTTATCTCAGCGATACATAAAAAATTTAAAAAGATCACATTAGGGCGAATAGTGAAGGACTATGTGTGAACTGAAGCATTAATCATAAATGAATTTCCATTGATTATATATTTCCAAAGGTAGAATGCAATATTAAATGTCATTGTGGTTGATATTTGCATTGATTAAAATCTCAAGTGTTAGCGATACAAATTCATCATGAATAACGCCGTGATGCAAACTCACTAATCAGATATCATGGTGGAGATTGGTTGATTTTAAGTCTAAGGACATTCCTGAATTCTACAGGAATATTTACAGTAGACTTTAAGTTATCTCTTGATAGCTCGATTGGCAAAGTCAATACAGGCATTGTTTCGACCCAGAGCATAGGTTTAAAGCCTTGCCACGCCAGAAACTTATCATAAATTAAATTCTAGGGAATATACATTCCCAAAGGTAGAATTCGATATAAATTTCATTAATGGTTGATATATGTATCTACATATACACACATATAAATATATATATATATATATATATATATATATATATATATATATATATTCTGAGTATATTAATGTATACAACAACAACAAATACAGCCGTGTCTAGCCCACGGCAGATCAAAAGTCTCAGACATGTCCTTAATTCATATCTCGGAACTGCCCAGTTTTCATCACCCCGCTGGCCGCCGCGAGTTTCCCAGAGTAGTAAAACTTTGCTGGTCATGGCAATACAGAAACCCTTCCATCACATTAAAGTATCCTCATTCAAAAGTGACTTTTATATACATATATATATATATATATATATATATATATATATATATATATATATATATATATATATTTATATATATATATCATAATCATCAGTCGTAATTAGACAACTCCTGGATAAAAGCCTTAGGCATATATTTCCACTTACGTCTGTTTATGGTTTTCTATGCCAGTATATATCAGCATATTTTCTTAGCTCGTCAATCCATCGTCTTCTCTTCCTTGAACTATTTCTTTTGCAATCTCTAAGGACCAATTCTGTTATTCTTGAGACCCATCTATTATATGCCATTCTCATTATAAGTCGAATTTCCTTTGATATCTCAGAATTCACCTTCAATTGCCAACAATGTAATATTTCCTTACGATGTTTTATGAAGAAAAAAAAAATCATTGTTTGAACAATTTTGAAGATGGTAATGCTTTTGGTAGCCATGCATCTTGCGGGCTGTATCTTGTTACTTATAATTTTTCATGCAATTTTTAATAATGAAATGCCTTTTTGGGGGAAATGTATTTGCAAACATTTCGAACCAGACGCCAGGTAAACCTAAGCTTGTTAGTTGCCCTGTGTCAAGAAATTTCTCAATATTTGTTTGTGTGTGTATATATATATATATATATATATATATATATGTGTGTGTGTGTGTGTGTGTGTATATATATATATATATATATATATATATATATATATATATATATATATATGTATAAAATGTCAATTCATGTCTGGAGCTTTGCCAGATTTCATTATTACGCTGGGCTGTGCGTATTGGTGATACTGGGAGATTTTCATTCAATTGCTCAGAGCAAACAAACTTAGTATGGATAGCCCTGACTATTACAACTTTTTTGTTCATGGCGACAGGCAAACCCTTTCATCATCTTAAGGTATTCCCACTGTGAAATTGGATATCATTATTTGCAATCCCTATGAACCCATTCTGTTATTCTTAATGTCCTTTTATTACCTGTTATTCTCATTATATTTCCTGCCCTTGTACATCTTTTATCTTACATATTGATAGAATATCCTCAACTTTAGTTTGCGCCCGTATACATGTTGCTATTTTCTGACTCTTACTGTTATTATCATAGCCCTTTGAATTATAAGTAGCTTATATTCTAGGGTGGAGGCTCCAAATTTCAGATGCATTAGAAAATACTGGTAATACCAATTGATTGAATAATTTTCTTTAAAAAAAAAGAAAAAGAAAAGACGCTTTTTCCTTGTCATAATATTATTTGTTTCACCAAAATCTCTCTATCCCATGCTTATCCTTCTTTTAATTTCAGTCTCCTGTCCTGGGGAAAGACTTACTGCCTGTCCTAAGTACGTATATTCATTAACAATATTTAGTGGTTCGTCCATAATCCTTATTTGTAGTCTGCATTTTCATTGAACATTTTCTGAGTTTCACTCATATTCATTTTCAATTGTACATTTCTGCTTTCTCCATTCAAATATTTTAGCATCTTCTGTAATTCCTCCCATGATCCACTAAACAGAACTATGTCATCTGCAAATCTCAAGTTATTAAGGTATTCCCCCATTAATATTAACTCCTACAGTTTCCCAATCTAAATTATTAAAATAAAACGTCTTCTAGGCACGCTGTGAATAATTCTATCTCATTTGAGATTTTCTCACTATCTTCATTGTCGCGAACGAAGTGAGTGACCCTCTATGAAACACCAAAATATTTTTTAACATAACTCACCCCACCCCCTAGCCCGGTCATTCCTTTTCTTGTAGAGTTCGGAGGGAGGGCGGAAGTGGGAGAAGCTAATATTTTCGGCAGCAGAGTCAGTAACACATATACTAATTCAGATTATTATTATTATTATTATTACTATCCAAGCTACAACCCTAATTGGAAAAGCAAGATGCTATAAGCCCAGGGGCTCCAATAGGGAAAAATAGCCCAGTGAGGAAAGGAAATAAGGAAATAAATAACTGAAGAGAACAAATTAACAGTAAATCATTCTAAAAAAAAGTAACAACGTCATAACAGA
>NC_090745.1:78002129-78117129 GCF_036898095.1 Palaemon carinicauda
AATTGTTCAGAAAAACCAAGAGCCTTCTTCCAGGAGAACAAAGACTCAAGTTGGCGAGATTAACTACGATCTAAAACTTCTTCATTCTAAAGTTAAACCCTCACTATTTTAGGAATCTTTCCACTACACTCGAGTTGGAGGTATTGGAATGAACTTACCATAGCCTATTTCATTCTTAATAGATGCATAGTACCTTAAACTGGTGTATCTACCATTTTAAGATAGAATCGATAATATAACACTATGGCAAATTTACCAGCAAAGAAAGAAAACTAACTCCAGACTTTATAATTCAGATAAATATATATAAAGTGATCTCGGATTTCCCAAGAACTGAAATCGGAGTAAGGTTCAGTTGTTAAGAAATTGCATCTTGAGAAACTTTGAGGGTCATTAGTCTGCTTGATCAAGTTTTATAATTTCCAGAGTTCTTGAATAGTTATGAGCACGTTGAAGCAAAGGGGCTCTTATCAGTCTCTACATTTTACCTCTGATAAAAATCATTTCGCAACTTTGTTGCTACGGAGAGAGAGAGAGAGAGAGAGAGAGAGAGAGAGAGAGAGAGAGAGAGAGAGAGAGAGAGAGAGAGAGAGAGAGAGAGAGAGAGAGAGAGAAAGAGAGAGATGAATTATTCATTTTAATGAGGTGAGATATACTTACTCGACCGAACCCCAATTATGTGACTGTTCTAATCGTTCCGTCAAAAATGATGGCAATATTCTGATAATTTTACTTTTTGAGCTTATTTATATTAGACATTTATTACAGGTGATGCATATTAGAGTTTAAGGCTTGCATTACGCCAATATACGCTGAAATACGAGGAACAAGTAAAAATTATTCCATGGTGTGTCTCAATGCCATAGAAAAATGAACGTTGGCCATATTATACTGCTTGCATAATGTATCATTTAATGTGAGGCTGGAATCATCGCAAAGGATATAAATTTGTACAGTTATATATCTTGTTTTATTCTGGAAGATAAATTCAAAAAAGATTTCATTAATTCTAATTTGCGTGTGAGACATTAAAATATTGAGCGAAAAAGTTACATGGTGGAAAAAGGTGGATGGAGAGAACCTTTTTTTTTAAATCTTTTACCTTCACCCTCGTAGGATGAGGAGTACCTCTTAAGGGTCCCCTTATTTTGATGGTATAGTATACAAGCTGACGGTTGGCTAACAATTAAGTATTTAATTTAAAGCTTATGGTATCAGAGGTTTCCCAGTTTCACTTGCCCATCTGTATTCACTTGTCCTGTACGAACTTAAAACGTGGTTCATCAGGTCTGCCATCTGAAGTATTATCCATGACGTTACGAGGAAGAGAGATTAACTAAGACTCGACTAATTCCAATAATCTACTTTTAACTTCATATCATTATCTGATGGGATGCATATAATGTTCCACTGTAAGGGGAAAACTATAATATATATATATATATATATATATATATATATATATATATATATATATATATATATATATATATATATATACATACCAGAATTTATAAGTCTTCCTAAAGCCTTAGAACATGAGCTTGTTACAACTCCAAGAGCAATGGAGAAAATATTGATAGGAATAACAATAAGAGACAGAGAAAGAGCCACGTGGATACGATAGCAAACTAAAGTAGAGGATATTCTAACGACATGTAAGAAAAAGAAATGGTCATGGGCAGGACATATAATGAGAATTATAGGTAATATATGGACATTAAGAACAACAGAGATTGCAAAAGATGCAGGGGAAGGAAGAGTAGATGATAAATTGATGAACTATGAAAATTTGCGGGTATAGCCTAGCATAGAAAGACCATAAACATATGGGAGTGGAATGACATGACATGGCTGATAATGATACATGTATATATATATAAACTGTATGTTTGCTGACCTCTAGTAAAAAAAATGTATCATTATTATTAATATGAAATTTACTCAGAAGGCTTACCTAGTCAATATTTGGTTGGGCCAAACTTGTTTTCTGCGGCTAAACGAAGTCTGTTGGGGATACTTTCAGTTAAATTCCGGCAAATCCATGGTTCGATGCCTTCCTAATGCTTCTTGATTGCGTCAGTAAGTTTCGAAACTGTTGAGACATCTTCGTCCTTAAGGCGTCTTTTGATAATTCCTCAAAGATCTTCTATAGGACAATAGTCAGGGTTATTTGCTGGCCACTTAGGTAGATATTGTATACCACGATCTTGTAACCAACCTTTGATAAGAGGGATCAAATGGCATGTAGCCCCGTCTTGCTGGAATGTATCACAGTTTGTTTTCTCAAAAGACGACTCCAGGTGGAGATTGAGCACTTAGTAATATATGTATTGAATCACATGTTCACCATTAACAAATACACAAAGATCCCCTAACCCAGCATATCCCATACTTCCCCATTACCACAACCTTTTTAGGGAATTTTTCAACCTGACGCATGAGCCTGCGATCGAATTTGTTCATTCGTGGCCAGCACTCGCACAAAAGGTCGATTCATCCGTGAATAGTACACGTTTCCACTCTTCAATACCCCAGTCATAGTATGTTTTAAAAAAACTTTCTCTTTGGAGAGCGTGGTTGGCGGATATACAGGGCTTTTCAGGGGCTTTAACGTTCTTGAAACCTAAGCGGTTGCTTAAGTCCCTTCGAACAGTTAGAACACACACATCTCCTAACAACTGAGGATTATTTTCTTTCCATTTTTTGCTGTTTATGAAGGGTTACCCTCAGCTTCATGCTTCAACTCATTAAGGGTCCTCTCACTCAATTTATAGCTCGATCCTTTGGCCTTCTTGTGTTCGGGTACCGTTACGCTACCTCCTGCCTTGAACTTGGCGACAATGTTTTATATTGTCCGAAGCTTCACACCGATTTGAATGGAAATTTCATTGGTTTGTAACCTGATTTTATGGCATTCTATCACTCTTAACAATGCCATCGTGAATATTTTTTGGACCAGGCATAACTACGTGGACGTTGGGAGGAAGCACAAAGGGCAACAACGCAAAAAAAATACGATAAGAATGGCTTTCACAAAAGTATCACAAACTGGCTCTGAAGTCACCACAGGCACACTGAGAACCTATCGTGCTTCCACCCACGCACAGTAAGTGGATGAGAAAGTTGTCAATTAGCCTATTGATCACTCAGCATTTTTTGTTCCGACGATATATTCATAATAAACCGAAGTGGACATTGGTCGTTGCTGCCCCAGATCGAATTTCAGGGTGGTAACAACCCTAGTCTGGCAATTTATATATATATATATATTTTATATATATATATATATATATATATATATATATATATATATATATACTGTATATATTATCCAATGATGTATCCTGGGTCTGGGCACCAAAAAAATATATTATACTATGATGGGTCGCGTCTGTGAACGAAGCATATCGTACAATATATACTACGATTGGCAAGTTAATCAACCTTTCGAATTCCAAACTCTCTTGTTTGCTTTTACATTAAAACTGTTACACTTTAAAATATCAATACACAAACTCTGAGACAGTTAGATAGCTCTCAGACAGCAATACATAAAGTACTGATTATCCAAAGGTCTCTTAAGTACGCTCAAAACAAAAGTAGGTAATTATTATTACGAATATTCAAATAACTCCAACTTCGGTTCATAACAGAATATGAGCAAATACTATTTCAAACAATGGTGATTGGAATAAAACACTCTTTACAAAAATAAATATATTCTATATAAATTACAACACTTTTAAAGAATTTACATAAAATAAATAAATCACTCGAAATATTA
The DNA here is from genome assembly GCF_036898095.1 of Palaemon carinicauda. Classification (NCBI taxonomy): domain Eukaryota; kingdom Metazoa; phylum Arthropoda; class Malacostraca; order Decapoda; family Palaemonidae; genus Palaemon; species Palaemon carinicauda. Next base: position 78,005,917 of record NC_090745.1, read on the forward strand.
AGTCTGAACAAAACTTAGATTGAGACAAAAATGTTATGATCTGATTATATAATAACTTAACTTGAAATATTATAAATGAATATACCTTAGACTAAGAAAAAGAAATAACACTTATGAAAAGTATACAATCACTTGTTTCATTTGAAATTAAATCTGAATACAATATTCAAGTTCGACGCTTGATGGAAATAGATAACCATATCACAATACTAGATCCTGTCACCTTCTTACAGGGTCATTTACAAAAAGAGAATTTTTATAAGTACTCAATATGACTACAAAAACTCGTCACATCAAATCTGCAATATCTCATTGAACACTTTTAAAACCTAGGGGTCGTCTTATATATGAGAATTGGCTACTTCGAGAATGTTCCAGGAGTGCAAGTTCTGGAAGTATGGGGGCTGGGCAAGGCATCAGTCAGAAATACCAAGTATTGCCCTCTCGAACGTTTATTCACGCAACAGGGAGACGAATCCTTGGTTTCCTTGGCAACTATCATGCACAGCAAGGCGACTCTCTGTCAGCTAGCTCGGCCCCCCATTTGGCCCCGAAATAAATAAAAGATAACATCCTATCACTAGTTTTTTCGGACCTTCTCCAAAGCACGTGGCATATGGCGTATTCTCTCACAAACATGACACAATACCTCATAAAAATATAAAAGAACATTATATAAGCCCTTGTTCCTATCCTGTATGGTCACATAACATTCTCAAACAGGTTACTAAAGACTTAATAACAAACATACGTGAAGTAAAAAAGTTAATTCTTGAAATTAACGTAAATTTATATATGCTGACTTGAATAGAGAATAATTAACGACGAATGTTACATAATTTACATATTAAGCTTACTTCTACATAAGAAAAACTCATCTTAAAAGCTGGCTAACATCTCTTCAATGCAAAAATAAAATATAAATAAATTCATTATTGAACTACTGTATTTACTCTACACTAGACCAGCTTCGTAAGAATCTTACAAGTGTTTCTGGATTGTGCAAATGTCAGTATTGAGAATAAAGTCTTTCCAGATAATGAAAAGCTAGCAGTTGTGAAGCCCATGGTTAAGGGCAAACTAAATTCCCAATGCTTAAGTTCTAGTGTCTAACTTAACATTTCTATCCAAGATTATGGAAAATGTAATCTTGGATCAGCTGCTTGAACATTTGCAAACCGTAGAAACCCTTCCAGATAATCAGTCTGCCCATAAGCGACTGTATTCGACAGAAACCGATCTGTGTTCAGTGGTGAATAAATTACTCTTTTTAATGGATGAAGGGAAATATGGTATTCATATCTTGTTAGATCTGAGTGCTGCCTTTGATACTATGGTACATGAGGATTGTAAAACAATTGGCATAGATGGAGATGCATAGATTTACTTGAAGAGTTATCTTGAAAATATAGCTTACTGTGTGCAGATAGGAAAGTCATTCTCATCCACTAAACCCCTGGCATGAGGAGTTCCTCAAGGAAGTGTATTGGGTCCAGTTTTGTTTTCCATTTATACTATTGAACTCTCACATCTGCTGAGAAGAGTTGCTTTTAAATTGTTTGCAGATGATACTCAGTTCTATATGTCCCTGTGTAATGTGGGAGACACTAAAGGAAAGCTAGATGAAATAATGAGAGATGTTAAAAGCTGGATGGAAGCTAAACAAATAAAACTGAATGAAGAAAAATCTGAATGTTTACTTATATGGAAGAGGAATGATCTAAGAAGACTTGCGACTCCAACTCTACAAATGCATGGAACCACTATGGTAGTAAAAAATGTGGTTAGAGACCTAGGAGTTTTAATCGATTGTCATCTGTCTTTTCATGATCATATTAACAATGTAGTAAGGGCAACTGGATACCATCTTAAGAATCTTGCTTTCATTAAGAAATATTTGGATGAGAAAACTATGAAAATGCTTGCCAAGAATTATGTTATCTCCAAGCTGGATTATTGCAACTCAGTATACTATGGAGTACCGAATTATTTATTGAAAAAACTCCAAAATGTCATGAACAGAGCTGCCAGACTAATCAAAGGTTTACCTCGACGAGAAAGGGTTACGCCAGTGTTAATAGATTTACATTGGCTGCCAGTAAAGGCAAGGAGTATTTACAAGATATGTCTTATGACTTATCAAGCACTACAATCTGGAAAACCAAATTATATAAATGAATTTCATATTGACACTTCTATGACTTGAAAACATAGCGTAGATCGGCATAGATTGAATGAGCCTAGTTGTAATTCAAACACCGGTTTTAGAGCGGTTTGCATCGTGTGCACCAAGAATCTTTAACAAGCTGCTTGAAAATCTCAAGAACCTGAAATTCTGCAGAGTTTTAAGAGGAAATTAAAACCGATTTATTCGCTTAATGCTACGACTTAAGTGAAAAGTGCATCAGACAAGATTATAGATGTTAACTGAAATATAAACTAAGGAGGCCCTACGGAGCTGCAGCAGCAACGGAGTCGGGCCTTGAAGACTACTCACAACTAACAAGTATATATATATATATATATATATATATATATGTAATTTATGTGTGTATGTGTATATTGTGTAATTGTGAATATGAAGGAAATCTATGTAATGTTTTAGCCCAGAATATTTTCCTTTGCCCAAAATTGTTGGTGAACTTTGCATTTAAGATGCCAATTTCTTATTTTGATTAACTGGTAATCATAATTTTACCTTTCCCATAAAAATGTATTCATTGTTTCCCATGATTTAGGGAAGCGTCTCTCTCTCTCTCTCTCTCTCTCTCTCTCTCTCTCTCTCTCTCTCACAAACGAAAATACACAAGCGAAAATACATACATTTTACAGTCCACAGGGAACTATAACTCTCCACAACGAGTACTGAGGAACGTGAGGTTAGAAACTTGAGTTAAGAATGACTTTTACTACTCGGAATTTAATCTGACTTTTAAGTTGCATCCCGTAAGGTTTTTCCTACCATAAACTACTCTTACATTTCCCCCTAGTTTTCTATTTATTTATTTTTTTTTTGTTATTTTTCGTTTGCATGTTTATTAGCTCCAGACTTCTCTTATTTCTTCCCCCTTGCTTAAACTGCTTCTGCTACTTCTAGCGTAAATTATAAACTATCTCACACGTTTCATATTTTTTACTTAAAAACAATATATATATATATATATATATATATATTATTTTTAGATATATATTTGTGTATATATATTCATGTATTTATATATATACATATATATTTATATATATGTATATATATATCTATATATATATATATATATGTATATATATATATATATATGTATGTATATATATATATATATATATATACACATACATACATACATACATACATACATACATATACATATATATTTATATAAATATATATGTATATATATATATATATATATATATATATTGTATATTGGTAGATATGAGAACATCTTTGGCAAAGATATACAGTTCCCATAACATTAAGTACTCCTCTGGTTAAAATCCTAAACTTATAAAAGGAATAAAGATTTCATTACCCACAGATAATAGCATATCTCTAAGAAAACATCATTACTAATCTGCATATTATGATGCGTATATCCGTCAATGGAAGTATATTTTCCCATTTACAATATATATATATATATATATATATATATATATATATAGATTATATATATATATAGTATATATATATATATATATATATATATATATATATATATATATATATATATATATATATATATATATATATATATATATATATATATATATATATATATATATATATATATATATATATATATATATATATATATATATATATATATATATATATATATATATACAAATATATATATATATATAAATATATATATATATATATATATATAAATATATATATATATATATATATATGTATTTATATATATAAATATATATATATGCATATATATCTATCTATCTATATATATATATATATATATATATATATATATATATATATATATTCTTGTAAAAATGATATAGACCTCTAAGGCGAAATATAATACAATTTGATAAAATCATAAGAAACTACAATGCTACCCTCATCTTGAGAGTTGGAATATAGGAGAGGGGAATATGAATGGCTTGAAAATCGGAAGAGAATACACCAATGTAATTTCATCCTGCTACAAGGGTGCAGACCTCACTGGGAACAAACTTCTATTAATATCACAGTTAAATTCCTCGGCCGAACTGTGTAAGGTTTCTCAATTAATCACGCGATATGACAGAGTGTAGTTATATTTTCTGTTCAAGCACAATTTAATATACACGAGACACACCTATATAGTATAACAATGAGAGAGAGAGAGAGAGAGAGAGAGAGAGAGAGAGAGAGAGAGAGAGAGAGAGAGAGAGAGAGAGAGAGAGAGAGAGAGAGAGAGAGAGAGAGAGAGAGAGAGAGAGAAAGAGGAGAGAGAGAAAGAGAGAGAGAGAGATCAAGGAAAGTTTATTTGAGAATGTCATAAAATAGAAATGGAAATTAACAATCAGTAGCAAATGGATGGAGGAAACGTGATTACAATGTATGATGGATCTTCAGTAAAACTTTTCGTTACCAAGTCAAGATTTCATCATTTAACAATCAACCTGAGTAAATTTTCCTGCTAAAGGCTCAGTGAAGCAGTTAAAAGTAAGATGAACAATGACGTGTCAATAGGCAAACATGAGTGTTGGAGAATTAGGAAGATACAATATTCAGGTGAAAATCTAAGGCTTTCGACGATTTGAAAGGGAGACCTGTAAAGTGCCTAAAAAGCTAAGAAATAAGGAATTAAAAACTAAGATAGTGGACAAAGCTATTTAAAGAGTTATAAAGTACTTGAATAGAAGGTTAGCTGTAAAGGATATCAAACTCGCGGCAAAGGTAAAGACAAACTTTTAGCCAGTGAAATATGGATCATTATTATTTTGTTAAAGATAATGGCTGCCTCAGTTGCATTGATCTTGTACTCAATCATCTCAATGACTCTGGTTATCCTCTTCAGAATTACTGCATACAATCAGTAATTGGGCAAAAGTCCTCCTTCATGGTGGGTAATCAAATTCAGGAATAGTGACGATTCAAGGTTTTAATGTAAAGTTTATAAGTCAGGTAAAATTCACAATTTGGGTAAAAAAAAAATACATTAACCAGCTACACATTTCGGGAGTGTTGTTTTCCTTTCGAAGGCTGGAGTAGAATGGTGGAAACGATGCTAGCTACGTCCTTAAATATGGTAATTCTGGCTTAAACGGAGAGGCGACAGATTTACATTAGCCTCCTCAGTCACCGTGGGCGGAGTAAGTAGTAACGTGAGCAGGGCGGCAAATTTCCATTGGTTAAGCCGCTTGCCGAGAGCAGCCATAGTTCATTCAGTCAGACTGTCTTCCCACTCACTCATAGGTAATTAATCACCATCTCGTTCTGTGACGGCTGGGCTCTGATTGGTGGAAGCGATCATCGAGAGGGTATTCATTAATAAGCAAGCTGTCCGGATGCTGGTAAGAGCTGTCTTGGTAGGAGGTGTCTTGATCGGTAGAGATGTCTTGGTTGGAAATGTCATGGTTGGTGGTGTTTCCTCTAGGTGTGTTGTTCCTACAGCAGGAGGGAAAAGGAACATTTTCTGGGTAGTATTAAGTGATGGTTTCTCGCACTGTATGAGGAGAGCTTCATGTATTCTAAGTTTCCTGCTGTCTGGAGAATGGACAATGATCTTGGTGTTCATGATGATCTCATCACTTTTATGAATTTGGTGGGTATGAGCTCTTATAGTGCCTTACTGAACATAACAGAGCAGTCTCTTAGATAGACGCATGGTGGTCATTCCTATATAACGTCCATAGATTCCTGGAACAGAGCATAAATGTGAATAGACCACGTTCAACTGTCTAAGGCAGTCCTGTTTCGTTGGGACTAGATTATTTCTAATGATGAGGGACCTCATCTTGGTGGTTTGATAGTAAATGATAAGCTTGATCTCAATGTTTTCATCTACTAGGGAGACGTGGCTTTTTATGGTGTACCTCAGGGTTTTTTCATGCTTTTGGTAATTGTTGTGCATAAACCCTTTATAGTAGAGGTTGAAGGTGGTGGTGGTGTTTTCATTTGATTTTCACTCTGGTACCAGGTGTCCATAGGCAGCTTGATCTCATGACTGACTTGTTTATATGAGTAGCCATTGTTCACCTGGACCTGGGTGATACAGTCGAGATCTTCATGTGTGTCAACCCCAGAGGAACAATGAGAGAGGGCGCTGTGGACGTAGGCTTCGATGGTAGAGGCCTTGAACCTGGCAGGGCATTCACTGTCTCCTTTTGAGTATGAGCCAGGGTTGGTGGGCTTTGTTTAAACACTGGTGTCAAATCCGGTAGGTTTAGGAGAAATGAGGACGTCCTGGAAGGGCAGGCATCCATTGCTGCTATGCTCGACAGTGAACCTCAGAACCAAGGAACAGTGGCATTGTTCTAGCAGAACAACGCCCTAGATTTTGACCATACATACATTATTATGATCTTTGCCCAAACCACCTCTCTACCCATGCTAGGACCAGGATGGACCAGGCAATGTCTGCTGATGACTCAGCAGGTAAACCTATAGGAACCCCATAACCTTAGCTCACATGGATGGTGAGATTGCAAACACTATAAGAAATCATGGGGCGTTAGTGGGTCTCTACTCGCGTCAAGCAGATCGCCAGGTATATTTACCTTACCATACCATTCGGATTTTTATCCATTGCTTCCGGAGACGATATATATATATATATATATATATATATATATATATATATATGTGTGTGTGTGTGTATATATTAAGTTGTTATTCAACAGAATACAAACTGCTATTTCATAAATACAACCCAAGAAAACAGTGAACTAGTTTATCCTTTAACGAAATACTAGTATAAAGAAACCAATAACAGACAGTGCATAAAAAGTAGCAAATTATTTCAAATATATACAACAAAGAACACACACACACACATATATATATATATATATATATATATATATATATATATTATAAAGACTATATATTACTGTGAGTAAACTTATTAGACGGTAATCTTTCGGGTATTTTGTGTCTCCCTTTTTGCGAACGGAAATTCTCCGTATAAAATATATGATATAGCTATATCATTACCACTTTCTAGAATTGTATCTCCCAAGTAATATACTGCATCTCCATGAGGCAGACACAAATGACTGCGATGTCTAATCTCTTTCTCAAACAAATTAAATGAGTTAAAATCAGCATAGTTGTTTTAAGGCTCAAACCCCTTGGTCAACGGAAGTGCAGGAGCTTACAAACAACTTTATTTATAGGTCTCTAAAGAGTTTACGTAAGGGCCACAATTGCACGTGTGGATGCGACAACTTTTGTCAATACTTTTGACATTGACACATAGACATTGTAATAATGGTAAAGAAAATGATGTGTGTGGTTTAGTTTGCTTGGAATGCGCAGTGTAGAAGACGACGTTGAGAGGGTATTCTTTTCATTTATTTGTAGGTGCGTTACTTGCTGGTCGTGCATTATAATTGGCTCTCGTTTCTGTTTGAATAGATGTTGCTCCATGTAAGCCAAATCAGCTCTCCAGTATCACCAAATGATTCCTTTATCAACAACAAGGGAATCGTACAGAAAATGCTTAAAAGGTTTTGTTCAGGCTAGTTAAGAACAAGCACATAATTCCGCCTTGCCCTCATCAGATCCACCTTCATCGTTGATTTTGTGTCTTGAAAATGCCTTAAAATTGTAGATAACAATACTGCATCATAGGTGAATCACATTTACCATATCCCCGAAAGGGAACTTGGAATCAAGTTCTACCCCCATAACATTTTGTGAAAAAGTTAGAATTTATATTATTAGTATGCCTTTCACCTCAAACCTATTCATTTATTTCAGTAAACATATGAAAATATTTATTTTCGATTTTAAAACTATTGCTCTCTTAGTAATGTTGGATTTAAATTTCCGGAGTAATAGTCTGAATTTCCACATAATGGTACATCACGGGCAAAATAGACAAGCCCCATATTTCGTAATGAACTCAAGGTGGTTTTGTTCTCAAGGTATGGAAGAGAGAAGAATAAACAATTCAGTAACACAAAACAGATCTGCCAAAGATTACTGTTAGTATCAGTTTTCCGATTAAATATGGGTTAATAAGTGTACATTTATATAGCCAATAACAAACCGTCATTATGTATTACCTTAAATATTGGATAAAATGAGATTTTTAACATATGTTTGATTTAAAAAAAAAAAATAGCTTGACTAGCCACCGAGAAAACTTAAAAGTATTGAAACAAATATGTTGCTTTTCAAATCAATATGGAACATATGCAACTACTTTTAAAATCAATAACAACTGCTCTTTTTTATTTTCCTGAGCGACAAAAATAAATTCAAGAAGATTTTCCTTAAACATTTTAATGTCCTTAACAAAGAAAAGTTCACATTTGATGTCACACTTACCTGATAGACCTTGTTAAACCTACTTAAGGTATGATGTTCATAGCATAAGTCTTTCATTTGAAAAGGAAATCATTGGGTAGCGAGAGTTACCATGAGTTACAAGGATTTTGGATGTCTCAAGGACTTTTAGTCCATCCGGGGAGACTCCATTTGCTCTCGGGTAGAGCGAATTGGTTTGAACGTTTAGAGAATTTTTGTAATCTAGTCTAACTTATTCTGGAAGTCTGTTTCATGTATTTTCTAATTTATATGAAAAGAAATTACCACATTGAGTGGTGTTTTATCTTTCCAATACCAGTTTGAGAGAGAGAGAGAGAGAGAGAGAGAGAGAGAGAGAGAGAGAGAGAGAGAGAGAGAGAGAGAGAGAGAGAGAGAGAGAGAGAGAGAGAATATTTTTGTGTTACGGCCATTAAATTATACTGTCATTGTAAATAAATACAATTTGGATTATATATATATATATATATATATATATGTATATATATATATATATATATATATATATATATATATATATATATATATATGTATATATATATATATATATATATATATATATATATATATATATATATATGAAATGGAGGTTATGATATAAATCATTCTAATTTGGATGGGTATATGTTCTTTCGCTGAAAAGATCCGTCCCATGATTCCACAAGACTACAGGGAATTACAAGACGAACGATGGTTGTGAAAACTGTAAATGTTTTCTTTGCGTCAATATCGCATCAGTCATTTTTACTCTAACGCGTCTAAATTTTACCTTAGAGGTATCAGCAGAGTTCTGACCTCTGGAGCGAATATCCTGAGAGATATCGTGTATAAATCAGGGACTTATTAATAACAAGCCATGGCTATCCTTCCCCGAATGGAGTTAAATTTGTCTCGAAGGATAAGGTAGAGGGTAGGATGCATGGGCAATATGAGCCGTTACAACTCCCGATCTCAATGGGCTACAACTAACATGTTTCCTGTTGAACCATTTCCTTTTCCCAGCGTCATCTTTGACGATCGCTTGGGAAGTTTCTGCCATTTTTTCTTAGCAGTTTGAGCGGTTTTCGATTATGGATGCTTCGGCTTCTTCCTCATCGATTAAGTTGAGTACCCTCTTTTTTGTGTGTTGGAGAATTTCTCCTCCCCGCCTCGTGTATTTTTAGATTTATATGCTTTTATTGTTTTGTGGCCGGCATGCGGTCGGCGTCATTACACCATGTTACCAAATCGCACAGAAATGATTAGTTATTTAGTCATATTATTGTAGGAGTATGTTTTACATGATTCTGTTACAGTGTGGTAATATATGGGTATCCCACCTCCCTTTATCGGTGTTTCTTGTGTGTTTTTTATTAGCATAGACTTAGGCTAGCTCATTACCCTAGCTGGCACCCTTGCCTAATAAGTTTTCATTCATGTAACCTTCCCTTCTATCACCTAACCTTTCTGGTTTGGTGAGGCTGTCATCGTCCCAAGCTGTCGACTTGTCACGGCTGGGAGCTGCAGTCTTGAAGGTCCCTCTGGGAGTTGGATAGTGTTTTCAGTTGTCCTACGGTGACTGTTTTCACTTTCCACTTAGCCTATATGTGTGGCAAGATGGCACAGATCTTGGGATCTTATTCCCTGTGTCTACGTATCTTTACCCATTGGAACGCTTTTTCCCCTGTTCTAATGCTGACAGGTCGACCCTTTGTGTCACTTTGACCATTCCTATGGTTCCATCTTAGTCTTTGGTAGGCTATTCCTGGTTGTGAGGACTTGTCCTCTGTGTCCTATGACCGCAAACTCCTTGGAACACTATTCCTGTTCTAATGTCACAGTTGGGCCTTCCTGTCATACTGCCTCACCAATTTCTGAGTCTCCAATCCAGCCCTTTTTCTCTTTCCCTTGTGCCTATTAGTGTGCCTACTTGCTTTGGAACTTTGTTCCCATCCCTGTCTATTCCCATGGTGGCTGATGTACATTTGTCTCCATCCTTGGACAGGATACCTTGTAGGCTATCTTTCTTGGCCCTAGGTAGGCGAGATTTTCTCCTTTCATGGACTAACTCTTTCTGCCACCTTAGAGACCACCCTTGGGTGTTTTCTTTGCCCCTTCCCCTGTAATGGGAACTATGTTCTTGTCTAGTCATCTTACCTGGGTTTTGAGTTTTCTCCACCCACTAGGTAGGCTAGGCTTGCCTAGATAGTTCTCCCTATGGCCTAATCCTATCAAGGCATAGAGTTGTTAACCCTTGGGGTCCTCCACTGCCTCCTTGGCAGTTGCCTGTTCTGTGTCTGCAGCGTCCCTTCCTGTGCTATGTCCCTCTTGCTGTGGAGCCTTGACTCCCTTGCCTGGTATAGTGTGTCTTATTCTTTCTACATTCTCTTTTGTCCTCATACACCTGACAACACTGTGATTACCAATCAAAAATTCTTCGTTCTAGGGTTAACTATTGCATTGTAATTTTTAGGTGCCTACTTTCATCCTGGTAACGTTAGAAAAGGTTCTTTAGCTATTGTGAGCAGGTCTTCTACGAGAACGCCACTCCAAAATCAAACCATTGTTATCTAGTCTTGGGAAGTGCAACAGCCTCTATACCATGGTCTTCTGCTGTCTTGGGGGTACAGTTTTCTTGCTTGAGGGTATCAGGAAACACTATTCTATCATATATTTCTACCTTTTGTTTTTTCATGAATTTATAGTTCAATTATCAAATATTTATTTAAATATGTGATAGAGTTCTTAAAATATATAATTTTGATTGGTTAATACTTCTCTTGTAGTTTATATATTTCCTTATTTCCTTTCCTCACTGGACTATTTTTCCCTCTTGGAGCCCTTGATATTATAGCTTTTCTAATTAGGCTTGTAGCTTAGCTACTAATAATGGTATATATATATATATATATATATATATATATATATATATATATATATATAGATCGATAGGTAGATATATATATATATATATATATATATATATATATATATATATATATATATATATATATATATATAGTTGTATTTATATGGATCGGTTATAACAACAAAAGATGAAGACTGGCAACTTAGATGAAACAGTTTAGTGAGGTCAAAAATAGGAGATATTAAGGGAATAATTTGGTTGATATACCTGAAGCTGAGGAAGACCTCGAGGTGCCCATGAATGAATTCAGTGTGTTTCAAGTCGAATCCAACTTTGAAGAACTCAAGAGATGGAAAGCCCCTGGATACTAGGGAATAACTGCTGAGAGGATACTAGCCAAAAATGAAGTGCCTCCCAGAATACTTACAAGATTATTTTGTAGATTATTGCGTGAAGAGGCTAATCCTGATGAATGGGAGCTAGGCGTGTTGGTGAAAATAGAAAAAAAAACGGAGATTTTAAATATTTACGTAATTAGAGGCATCACACTTATGTCAGTTTTCATGAAAATATATAATAGGCTCATTCTAAATAGACTAGAGAGAAAGAATGATGAAAACCTGAGAGATAAACAAGCAAAATTTCGAAAAGGGAGAAGTATTACTGACCAAATTTTCATTTTAAGACATGTGGTACGGCAATGTGTAGAATATAGAAATCCACTTTTAGTGGCATTTGTGAACTATGAAAAAGCCTTTGATGTGAATTATGAAAAAGCCTTTGATAGTGTACACCAGCCAGTTTTGTGGAGTCCTGTGTTATTATGGAGTTCCTCTTAAATATGCAAATTTGATTAAGTCTGTTCTTGAGCATAGCATGTGCAAAGTTAATGTTAGTGGAGTCCTATCAAATGAATTTTCAGTGAACAGCGGATTACTCCAAGGGAACGTGTTGTCACCTATGTTTTTTATCCTCTTCGTGAATTGTGTAATGCATAGAACAGTTGGGGATGGATGAGAAGGATTGGACTGGATCGGTAACAGGAAATCAGCGGACCTAGAATATGCTGATAATACTGTCCTTATTAGCATAACACTGCAGGACTTGTGAAGCTTGCTTACCAGAATGTATGAAATATCACATGAGGTTGGGCTCAATATAAATAGAAGAGAGATAATGAGAACGGAACATGCAATGGAAGATGAAATATCATTGGAAGGAAAAAGGATTAAGCTAATGACATACTACAAGCTGCAAACCGCGAAAGTTTGAACCTGATATACTATAGCAGCAAACCGACCTGCAGTGCGGTTGTCTCTCAGTGTTGTTCGGACATCAGAGTAGTATGGATGTGGCAAATTTCAATTAAGATTGCAACTTTGTGTGCTGCTGAAAGCGAAGGGTTATTGGATGCTCCTGGAAATGTCCGGACCTGTTCAGTTCACCCCTACAACCGTGGCCGAGATCCTTTCCCTCGCTTCTACGCAAATATTAGAAACCACAGCGATAAATCCTTCACCTACCACCGAATGACAATATCAACCTTTGATCACCTGCTCGAAGTGCTACGCCCAGCTATCACGAAGACAGAAACTTCTTTTGGAAAGCCAATATCTGCAGAGAAAAGGTTGACCATCACCCTCGGGTAAGGTTATTTATATTATCTAAACAAAATGTAACTATTTAGTTGATACTATAGCTTTTTAACTAGAAGAATACACTATAGCAAAATTAAATTTACGTAGAAATTGGATAAAACAAAATAACAGCATGGCTTTCAATACCGTTTATTTGAAGAAACAGGAATTATAACATCAGACATGAGAAGGAAATGCCGTTATCCATTCGGTTCATTGAATTGAAATGCTGTCAAGTTAAAGTAACATCACATTATTCTTTCCATCATAAATTTCTAGAAACTTAAAATTCAAAACTTGAAATTCCTTTGAACCGCTGCATATAACAAAGTTAGCTGAAATGGCTTCATTTTATGCGCAAATGTAATAAATCTTTTGTTGATGGACAGCCAAAATTATTAGAACTGAATTTTATACCATTATTTATTCACTGTGAATTGGGTGAGGGTAAGTAAGGACTCACCACAGAACCTGTCGGAGATGCACTTGCTGAATAAGAACTCATCGTATTTGACCAAAACTGTTGTTGATCTTCTCCACGCCACTGAGGTTGGTAATAGTTTTGTGGGTAGAATTGTTGCCAGGTGGTCAGAGGAGAGATTAAATAAACATTTTGAAAAAAATTGGCTACGTGTGTCCGAAATTCCCACTTTTTTGCTGTAGTTAGGTTTTTGTAATCTGGGAGTAGGGACATCAAGTACGACTTGTCTGCATCTTCTGGATCGTTGTTTGGCGACTGAAGTGTCTTTGTTGCCTGGTCCAGGCTGCTAATGAGGGATGCCTGAAAAGGGGTTATCTTTGATGGCTGGCGTGGTTTTTTGAAGACCCCCTTCCGGCGGCTTTGTGGAGGGTCGATGGACGAGGTTGACATTAATAAATCGTCTTCATCATCCAGAAACGCGGACTCATCAGGATCTGGATCAGCCGTGTCGTCATCTTCGTACTGGCCACTTGTACTAAAAAGAAACAATTACGCTAAGTAATACCCGGCAATCTCTACTCATATAAAGAATTAGATGTATGTGCATAGGTGAAAAATTTAAAAAAACAAGTTTGGACTAGACTCTAGAGTGTATCTTCTTTTTTCGGCGCTGGTACGAAGGAACGTCAGAGCTTCAAAATGGACGTATTTCTTTTTCTTTGAGGCACAGTCTCCACTCTTTGTTTGAAGGGATTTGAACATTGAATCCCTAATGTTCTTCCATTTGAGCTTCATATAGTTCCCTGTAATGAATAAAAAATCAGTTTGAGTATAAAACACGAATACGATGTTTCCGTAAAAAGTGTAAATTCACATTCATAGAGTACACTTATATATGCCCACAAGCCTCAATAAAAATGCAAAAGCAGGTTGGTTAGGTTAGGTTCAAAGTCTGGGTGAATCACTCTTCTGTAATTTTTCCCTAAAACATTTTCATATATTATGATACCTCTTGGCCGAGGGAAATATTTTTATACCCTCTTCTGTTTTTCCACATATACCTGGCTATGGGAAATTCCTTCACGGCTCTTCAGTTTGAATTCCATAATGGAAGAAGTACCATTGCTAAGATAGTTTTTGATAAATGCGAAGCAATCTGGATTCTTTTAAAAGATATGGAAATGCCCGAAGTAACTAGTGAAGAATGGTATAACATTGCCGAGACTTTTGAAAAGAAAACTAATTTTCCCAATTGTTTGGGAGCCATTGATAGTAAGCACGTTCGTTGTATGAAGCCTCACAGTTCTGGTTCAAAATTCTTCAACTATAAGAAATGTTTTTCAGTGGTTTTAATGGCTGTTGCTGACGCCAACCTTCAATTTGTCTCTATCGGTGTGGGGTCGTACGGCCAAGAAGGTGATTCGACTGTTTTTCGAAACAGTGGTTTCGGATCAAAGTTATACTTCGAATAACCTAATATCCCACAACCTCAGCTCTTACCTGGCACTAATGATGACCCCCAACCATTTGTTTTTATTGGAGATGAAGCCTTCAAAGTGCATACCAACCTATTGCGACCCTTCCTCAGCGGGAACTTGATTCTCGTAAACGAGTTTATAATTACAGACATTCAAGGGCCAGACGTTCCGTGGAGTGCGCATTTGGATTATTGGTGAATAAGTGGCAGATTTTTCACAAACCGATCATGGTTGCACCTGATTTTATAGATTCTATTGTCAAAGCATGTTTTATATTACACAATTTCGTCAGACGAAAGGATGGAGTCAATTACTATGACTGTGACGAAGCTGAGGAGTCCCCATTCCGTGATGTCACTACCACCGGGCCGGCTCCTCGTGTTTTAGGAATTCAAGTTCGGGATTATTTTGCTGACTACTTTATTGAAGTGGGTGCTGTCCCCTTTCAAGACAAATACCATTATTGAAATATTTGTACCTTTGAAAATGTAAATAAATGCTGATACTTAATTTTCTTTGTTTGTTCTTCCTTGCTGAGGGAATCCCATTCTTCGTAGATGCCATTAGCTACAGTTACCCAGGCTTTATCTTTTTCCGCCCTATCTTCATATTGATCACAACCCTTGTCCCAGATGGCAGGCTGTTGCTCTACCATAGAAAAAATCACTTCCGCAGACATATTCAAAAAGGTTCACTATTGATATCTGTATATTATTAGGAATTCTGAAAAACAGGAGTGTGAGCGAGAAAAGAAGTGCACCTG
Source organism: Palaemon carinicauda (assembly GCF_036898095.1). Taxonomy (NCBI): domain Eukaryota; kingdom Metazoa; phylum Arthropoda; class Malacostraca; order Decapoda; family Palaemonidae; genus Palaemon; species Palaemon carinicauda. The sequence continues at coordinate 78,021,567 of NC_090745.1, forward strand.
ACGACTGCTTCGAAGCTACTGCAGATCAAAGTCATCACAGGCAGGGTTGTCAACTTTGGGTTGATAGCGAACTGAGGGAATTATATTAAAAAACAGTTAAATTACAGTTTTGCTTTTAGCAATAAATATTGCAATAGATAGTACTGCGTAATTATATACTAATAGTGTTATCTTGTTAGTTTAAAGCCACTTCTACCCATATTGGTGAAATTGGCATTAATAATGAACCAATGAAAATATAAGGAAATAATAGAAATAATACATGGAGATTTTCAACATACTTACATTAGTAGAAATAGATATATACCAGAAAAGATAAATGTTTTCCCGCTGCCGCACCTGGCATAATATGTCAGTAGCCATAGCCTAACATGTGTTGACTCTGTAAACCGCGACCGCGCGCGGCATTATTTTTCCCGCCAACATATGCAACAGAAAAAAAACAGACAGCGGCAACCACGACCGCGCGCGGCGTCGGTTTCTCTAGTATGTCAGGTCCCATAGGATAACACATGCTGGCGGGATTTTTTACGCCGCTGCCGCGCACGGCAACGGTTTATCGCTTGTAGTATGTCGCTACACTTAAAGAAGTGGAAATGTTTAAATATTTTGGAACTAGAGTATGATCTCTAATACAGGATCCTTATATTTGAGTTTGATGAAAGATTTAAACAAAGGTAATCAGATAATGGGTAGATTAAGTAAAATTTGGGAATCTGATAGCCTGAAATTATACATAAAAATCATGGTATATATCACTTTAGTGAGATCTGTGTTACTGTATCGACATGCATCGTGGTATGACAATGAAACAATATCCAACAGATTTTGCAGAATTGAGAACAAACCCCTAAGAAAAATATCTGGAGTTAAATGGCAGAACAGAATTGGAAATGAAACTATAAGAGAGATTATTCGAGTGTCATGTGTGGATGAGATCATGGTGAGGGACAGATGGAGAGGTTTGAGCCAGCTTTTCGCACTCCCCAAGAGAGATTTGTTTACCAAACTTTCAACTGATCTCCACCAGACTAGAAGAGTTGGAAGACCCAGGCCTACATGGCTGAGGACTAAAAAGCGTGAAGTAGAAGGTGATGAAGGGCGAAGTATTGATTTAAAAGCTCAAGATAGAGCCGACTGGTGAAATCTAACCGAGGCCTTTTGCGTCAACAGGCGTAGTAGATATATATATATATATATATATATATATATATATATATATATATATATATATATATATACATATATATATATACATATATATATATATATATATATATATATATATATATATATATATATATATATATATATATATACATATAATAACTTCACCAGTTGAAATATTGAAGCACCTGACCTGGGGCCTAAAGCAACAGTAGGAAAAATAAATAAAGCTTTAAAATACATGAAAAGAGACAAACTATAGGAGAAGATGGCATAGCATGATTTAATAATGAATGGAGAACATTTCATGGTAATAAAACTCGCTGAACTCTACACCAAATATCAGCAGGATTGCTCTATACCTTCAGCTTTGGAAAGCTTTATTACTATACTAATTTGCAAAAAGGGAGGCACAAAAGACCTGAAAAATTACCGCCTAATAAGTTTAATCTTCGTAATACATAAATTATTTACAAAAAAATCATAGGACGAATAAAAAGACAGCTAGACTATAATAAATCAAGAGAGCAGGCATGCTTTAGAAGCGGGCATTCAACAACTGAACATATCCATATAATTAACCAACCACTGAAAAAATGAAAATAGGATGGCAAATCACTATATAGGGGATTTATAAACTATGAGAAAGCTTTTGATTCTGTCAAAACCTCAGGTGTAACGAAAAGCCCTTTAGAAACAAGGAATAGAATAATCTTTTGTTAGAACAATCTAAGATATCTGTACAGGGATAAAAGGGTTTCCCACAGAATAATTGTTAAAATTAGGACAGGGAGAGAAAAATCTATATTTTATGTGTATACCAAGCAAAATTCATTATCGTAATTGTAGTAGTGAAAAAATACTGCGGAAACTATTGAAAGATATTTAAAGTGCTCCGTGGGATATCATTTGAAAGAATTGACATTTGTAGAGTTCCCATAATAATAATAATAATAATAATAATAATAATAATAATAATAATAATAATAATAATAATTATAATAGTAATGATAATAATAAAAAAAGTTATATGATTATCAATAAAGATGACAATATTTGTTTTAGTAGCTTTAATTCAAATGAATACTCAGATTCTTGTCGAGTCCGCTGGAGATTTGATATATATATATATATATATATATATATATATATATATATATATATATATATATATATATATATATATATATATATATATATATATATGCTTTACTGCCACAAGGATCACGTGACTTGGTATACGCAAAAGCCAGTAGGAAATAATAAAAAGCTTTAGTACCAAGCGCTTTCGTGCATTTTAATACACTTCTTCAGGGTACAATAAAAAGTGAGACATAGTTGAAGGACGTCAATAAGTAAAATAGGATAAAAACAAAAAACTAAAATTTGTTTTGAACAGTAGAGAAATGATAGAAAAACATAGTCAGCTAACTAGCATTGTCAAATAATCAAACAACCCACAGCCAAAATTTGTACTTGAACGGAAACTGGTCATAAACACACATAAAAAAGGTAAACACAAATTATATAATTCTTAATTGTTGAACAATATTGGTCATGATGAGATTATCCAATTTATATAAACCAGCACTAATATTAAAAACACAATCCGACTTTATCTTAATAATACTTGATTCTATAATATTTCTCTTCACAACATCTTTACAAAATAGCAGCTCTTTAGATTTCTTCCAGTCTATCAAGTGATTATATTCATTCATGTGAACGAATAGTGGGTTAGACATATTACCAACTCGAACACAGTATTTATGTTGATTTATCCTTGTTGCCAGCATTTTACCACTTTGCCCAATATATTTCAAATTACAACCACTACATGGAATTTCATATATGCAGCCTACACTATTACACGGAGAGTTCTTTATCAAAATACACTTTATAGTAGAAGAATTTCTAAAAACAACATTAACATTAAAACTTTTATTCTAATCACCATATTAAAGTAAAACTCTCTGTTTTTTCCTCAATGTTTTTGAGAGCTCTTAGAGTTTGTTGCCCAGAATTTTTAGATGATGAGTTTTTAAGAATATACGAAATTGCCTTTAATTTGAAGTACCCAAGATACTTAGTTGACGTAGCATTACAAAAAGCCAAAAAAACTTATTATGCAATTGACAATGTAACATCTTTTAATCATGATAATTTATTAGTTTTACCGTATAATGATAATTTTCTCTGTCTACCAAAAATTTTAAGATGTTTTAAGGTTAATGTTGTGTTTAGAAATTCTTCTACTATAAAGTGTATTTTGATAAAGAACTCTCCGTGTAATAGTGTAGGCTGCATATATGAAATTCCATGTAGTGGTTATAATTTGAAATATATTGGGCAAAGTGGTAAAATGCTGGCAACAAGGATAAATCAACATAAATACTGTGTTCGAGTTGGTAATATGTCTAACGCACTATTCGTTCACATGAATGAATATAATCATTTGATAGACTGGAAGAACTCTAAAGAGCTGCTATTTTGTAAAGATATTGTGAAGAGAAATATTATAGAATCAAGTATCATAAAGATAAAGTCGGATTGTGTTTTTAATATTAGTGCTGGTTTATATAAATTAGATAATTTCCTCATGACCAATATTGTTCAACAATTCTGAATTATATAATTTGTGTTTACCCTTTTTTTGTGTGTGTGTTTATGACCAGTTTGCGTTCAAGTACAAATTTTGGCTGTGGGTTGTTTGATTGTTTGACAATGCTAGTTAGCTGACTATGTTTTTCTATCATTTCTCTACTGTTCAAAACAAATTTTAGTTTTTTGTTTTTATCCTATTTTACTTATTGACGTCCTTCAACTATGTCTCACTTTTTATTGTACCCTGAAGAAGTGTATTAAAATGCACGAAAGCGCTTGGTACTAAAGCTTTTTATTATTTCCTACTGGCTTTTGCGTATATATATATATATATATGTGTGTGTGTATATATATACATATATATATATATGTATATATATGTATATATATATATATGTATTATATATATATATATATAAATACATATATACACACACACATATATATATATATATATATATATATATATATATATTTATTTATATATAATAGAAGGGTTTGTGTATCGCCGCCAAGATCAGCAAAGCTGTACTAATCAGGGTTACCTATATATGCTAGGTATGTGAGCAATCTTCCTGAAGTCTCCCACCATCACCAATCTGTACTTGCCAGCATAGTTAGGAAAAATGGCCAAACATTCAACATGACTAAGGAAACACCTGAGGTCTTTGCGCTACAGTGGACTAGAAGCCGCGGCATTTGTTGTTGTTAATGCTGTGTGTGTATGTATATATATATATATATATATATATATATATATATATATATATATATATATATGTATATATATATATATATATATATATATATATATATATATATATATATATATACATATACATACATACATACATACGGGAGACTTAAGGAAGATTGCTCACTTACCTAGCATATACGGGTGGCCCTGATTAGTACAGCTTTGCTGATCTTAGCGGCGATACAAAAACCCTTCTATGACGTAAAGGTATTATATATATATATATATATATATATATATATATATATATATATATATATATATATATAGATATATATATAGATATATATATATATATGTATATATATATATATATATATATATATATATATATATATATATATATATATATATATATATATATATATCTCAAATTTCCAGCTGACTTGACAAGAATCTGAGTATTCGTTTGAAAACAAAAGCTGCTCAAAGTTGTCTAAAAGAGGACGAGCCTCTTTTTGTTTAAGCAAATTTGTTCATCATTATTTATAATCATATAACTTGTTTATTATTATTATCATCATTAATATTGTTATTATTACTCTTATTATTATAATTATTTTCATCATTATTATTTTTATTATTATTATTATTATTATTATTTTTATCATTATTATTGTAATTATTATTATTATTATTTTTATTATTTTCATTATTATTGCTATTATTATTATTTTTATTTTTGTTATCATTATTACAACTTTACAAATATCAATCCTTTCAAATGATATCCCAGGGAGCACTTTAAATATCTTTCAATAGTTTCCGCAGTATTTTTTTACTACTTCCATTACGATAATGAATTTTGCTTGGTATACACATACAATAAAGTTTTTTCTCTCCCTGTCCTAATTTTAACAAGTATTCTATGGGAAGCCCTTTTATCCCTTTATCGAACATATCATGTCAATCATCCTATCATTTGTTTAACTTTCTGTATTAAATTCTTACCAAACACGTTTCCCATATAGTCTCCAATGTATATATACTTATATCGAAATCTTGCTGTTTTTACAAACTTAAAAATGCTTTCTTATATATTTAAAACGTAAAAATTCTGTGATATCCAAAAACTTCCTAAAAACCACTATTTGTAATAAGATGTTTACAAATTTTCTCATTTGGTATGTTTTGAAGACTAAAAATTTCACTTAATATGAATTGATTTTACATGCTTTTATCTGGTTTAATACGAACAAGAACAGATTTAAAAGCAAAGGTTTAAATGAATAAAAAGGAACATGGCGGACTTGAAACTCTAACATTTATGAATTAGAGTAAGCTGCTGTATAAAAACAATAAAGTATTTAAATGCATTTTGTATATTTCATCAGTCAATCACATGTACGATAATAATGGGCATGTAGGTTAACAAATGAACACACATGGTCAACGAAGACAATATCTTCATATTTTTTTCTTTATATTCAGCTGTCTCCCTTTTCTTAAATGCTCCCTTTTATTCTACCTCCTCTCAAACGTTCCCTTTTTTTCTACGTTTTCCTAAATGTTCCCTTTTTTTTTTTTTTTTTTCTGGCAAATAAGACTATTAGAGATTGAGTGATGGCTATGAAAAAACAAGAGACATTCTATGCAGCACAAAGCCCATTAATGTCATGGGATAACTACTTGGTGGGTGAGTAGCCATTCCAACAAACAAACGAAAATTATATATATAAAAAGTCATTAATATCTTTATAATGGCTGAGGTCAAATTTATAAAAGCTACCAAATTAAAAGAAAAAGCGTGCAAATGTTAATGAAAGAAATGTAATATTTTTTCCAATAACATATTTGAACAAGAACAATCAGAGATTTCTGACCTCCGTCTAAGATTAATGGAGTCGTCCATTGCCTAAGCGCGATCTGTGGTGGAAATCTCGTCAAAATCCATCAATTTGTTTTCACATCTTTAAAATGGCGAAAAAGGCAAACCCGGATCTAGAATCCAGATATGGATCTGGATCATCTCCAAAATTCAATGGTACTGTCCATGGCCTATGATCTATCTGTGGTGAAATTGTCCTCAAAATCCGTCGAGCAGTTTTGATGTAATCCTGTCCACAGACGCACGGATAAATAAATAAACCGTCTCGGAAACATAACATCATTGGTAGAAGTAATGAGTATGAAATAAGTTGTAAGCATCTACTCAACTCATCGGGAAATGAACGAAAGGAGAAAGCACCTGTTGCCATGTCTCCATAGATCACTTGCCTGCTCTTCAAGCCTTCTATTTCTTTCTCTCCCCTTCTGTTTCTATACGAACAATTGTATTTCCGAAAATGTATCCGAAGCTATTTTAGCTTTTGTTTCACAACGTCATTGAGGTAAAATTCAAGGTGCGTTTTCTGTATAAATCCCCCCCCCCTCCCCCTTTACTTCTAGACGTGGCATATAAGCGGAGCTCCTCCTTCGTTCATATGCCAGAGTCCTGACGCTGCCACAACACACTGTCACACATTCTCGCGATGGACCATTCCTCTTTTTCAAGCTCGCCATATGACCACCTTCATAGCCAATTTAAGGCAGTTATCTATAATGTGATCAGGTGCTTTTCTAGAGAAATAAAGAGAGAGATAGAGAGAGAAATTATCTCGGAAATAAGCCAACTTTATGAAGAAACAGAGGGAAATTACAAAAGAAAGAGAAACAGAGTGAGGGGAAGGGATGGAGAACGGGTGGATGGTCTGTGGAGACATGGCGCAAGATGACATCCTCCATAGTCTATTTCTCGCTGCATTTAGTAAATTAGAGGATAGCCTATACATTGATAAATACCATCCAGGATATTGTATCGTGAAAATCGATATTTTTTTTTTCTTTTTCAGAAAACAGGTATGTAATCTAAAACATTGTTTCTACATCAAACTACACTATTCCATGTAGTTATACAATCGTTGATGTGTTATAAAACCAATTCTATCCTATTCAAGTTACGCATTAACACCTTGTAAACTGAAACATGCAGATGTATACTTGTATCTTCCTAAAACAATCTAAAAATGCAAAATTATCATTATATGAACCAAAGAATATTATTTGGTAAAATATGTGATAGTTTGACTTTTTTGCTGTCTCGATACATTTACCTGCATTTCATACTACAAGAAGAATCCAAAGATACAGCATATTAGTGTTTTGTATGTGTTCTCTTATCTTACCAGGTTCTCATTTTCCACTCCGGCTATAAACAGAAACAATCCACCTCATTTCCATATATATGGTTCTGATAGTAACATGAATAGCAGTCGCACATAAACCGTAATGTTTCCTGGAGTCTAAACCGGGTTAATCTTCAAGCTCCAGTGACGCCGTTTCCATTCAGATGGTCTCCTTATATTCAACAGAACCCGAGATAAGAACAGAGATTGTTTGGGGTGTGTGGATAATGGTGCTACTGTTTGAGCATAAATTCTAAATACCGTCTTGGTAGGATAACAGCGTCCGCCAGGCTATATGAAGAAAGTAAACAAAAATATGTCTGAATAGCACCAAGAAAAATTTGAGGATTATGATGATTATTTATCTGGTAAAACATAGAGGAGTGAAAATAGAATAAAAAAATTATAATAACAATAATGGAAACTTCATTTATGAACTTATGGCGAGAAAAGCATCAAGCTTGTTTGAATAAAATCTCTTTGTTTACTATTACAGAATAGTACGGAATATGAGATACAAGTCACATTAAACTAAGAGGTCTTGCATCAGTTCCCTCAAGGTTTTAGATAGAAGGCATATCGCTATATTCTACAAGGGGTCTCTGGCAACTATTCCTATTTGTGAAAAGCTGCACACCAATCTGTTTTTCCTACGATTTTGGATTAAACCAATCAGTTGTGAAAATACGTTCCTGCCCCAAGGTATTTGTATTTTTTTCTTTTCATTTAATTTTTCTGTCACTTTCAAATAATTATACTAAAGACTAATGTAATTAAACTACCATCGAAATCTAAAATTATCTGTCCTCATCTCAAATAAAAAAAAAATAGAATAAAATCATACGCCATATGAGTGTCTCCGTGTCTATCATGACATTAATAATATGGCACGAAAGAGAAACAAACCATTTGACTAATCAGTTAATTGCAAAATTGATCAATATTAGCCATCTATCCACACACACACAAACACACACAAATATATATATATATATATATATATATATATATATATATATATATATATGTATATATATATATATATATATATATATATATATATATATATATATATATATATATATATATATATATATACATAGGCCTACACACGAACACACACATTCCATTTCTTTTTTGTATCAATCATGTCAGCTCATGCTTATTTCGAAAAAACCTTTACACTTTCATTTATAGGTCTCTTATAAGAATTGATACTATATAACTTTGTATGACCATGGGTTTATTATGATTTGAAACTAATAACTATCATTTATATAATCTTAAGCCTATCACAAGAATCATATTTATGTGTTAGCATAAGCCTGCTATAATCATTGTATGAAATGACTACCCAAGTTAAGACTGTGGATGGATGTGATACAGAATCTGATGCAATAAAAGGTTTTAAAACTATATGCATAGTAACCGTTCGCCTTAGGGAAACGGTGTATCACACCTGACATAGCTCAGTGCTATGAATTAATTTTAGCTATAATGTAATATCTGATATAGATCTTTATTACGTATCCATAAACCTAGGAAAGCTCTTTAGGAATATTAAGGCGGATTTGTAGTGAAACAGTTCTATGCCTATAGATACGATATCCAGATGAAGCACTAAAATAAAACTATAAGCATATTACGCAATATTTTGGAACATTTTGTCTTTAGATATACACTATATTCAAACGTTAATATAATGAGGAGGGTAACAATTCCATGCGACAAGGTTGAACGTGTGTTTGTATTTAATCTAGTACTTAGATCTGAATTCCTCAAATTATTATCTTGCAGACGTTTGCCATCGTGTAACTAATGTATGGGTAAACTTTACAGTAGTGCAATATCGAATATCAGGTAGCATATATATACATATATATATATATATATATATATATATATATATATATATATATATATATATATATGTATGTATGTATATATCTATATCTATATATATGTGTATATATATATATATATATATATATATATATATATATATGCTTTTATATTTATACATGTATACATATATATATATATATATATATATATATATACATATATATATATATATATATATATATATATATATATATATATGTATATATATATGTATATATATATATGTATATATAATTATATATATATACATATATATATATATATATATATATATATATATATATGTATATATATATATATATATACATATATATATATATATATATATATATATATATATAATACTGTATATATATTATTATCATCATCACCATCAGCCGTTGCTAGTCCCCTGCAGACAAAGGCCCAAGATATGTCCCTCCATTCCCGTCTGTTTATGGTCTTTCTATCCCAGTCTATACCCGAAAATTCGCTTAGCTCGTTAATCCATCGTCATCTCATCCTTTCTAGGGACCCCTTATGTTATTCTTCTTGTCCATCTGTTATCTGTCATTTTCATATATCCAGGCCATGTCCAATTTTTGTTTTCTTTATTTTGTTAGAATACCATCTACTTCATTCTGCTCGTGTCCATGTTACTCATTTTCTGTGCCTTAGTGTTATTTCTATCAATATAGCTCTTTGAGTTGTAACTAGTTCATGTTCTAAAGCCTCTGTAAAGCTAAAGCTTTAAGTTTCTGATGCATAAGTTAATAATGGCATGACCATCTGATTAAATAATTTTCTTTTTAGAGAAAGTGGTATCTTAATTTTCATAATCACATTTTGTTTACCAAGAGCTCTCCATCCCATGCTCATCTTTCTTTTAATTACGGTCTCATTTCCTGTGGAAACACTTATTGTCTGTCCTAAGTATTTATATTCATTAAGAATCCCTAGAGGTTCGCCCATAACCCTTGTTTGTTGTCTTTGTACTTACATAGGGCATTATCTTGGTTTTACTCATATTTTTTTCAGTGTTACGTTTCTGCTTTCTCTATTAAAATCTTCTATAACTATGCAATTCCTCCCACGGTTCACTCAGCAGAATTATGTCAAATGGTCAAGTACATCATTCCCATTTGTTGATTTTCACAAGAAGTTTACTGATTACCTAATAATGTTCCATGGTCGTTAGATTATTACAATTTGGAAATTGCCCTTATTTCCTTTACTTATCTTTAATTGATTATTCACTATTTGATATTTGGTTTTAAGTTATTAAACGAAATTGTTGTAGAATTTATCTCCCCATGTGATAAGGTATTTTATATTTAATTCCTTGTAAATTAAAATTGGTTTCTAGATCAGAGATTTTGATTTGACCAGGCAAAACATCAGATAATTGGGTCAAATGATATATTTTTTTTTTTTTTCCATCCTGCCGTAAACAGCTCTTATAGCGGATTCTGAAACATACATATCCGTGGCATTCATTTGATTTTAGTTGTTGCTTCCAGTTAGTATTATGTTGAGCAGGCTAACATAAGTTTCTCTTCATATTTTATCTATCTTAACGCCATTACTGATCGTAAGATATTTTATATATTCCTTATTCACTACTTCTCTTATAGTTTATATTTCCCTATATCCTTTCCTTACTGGGCTATTTTTCCTTCTTGGAGACCTTGGGCCCATAGCATCCTGCTTTTCCAACTAGGGTTGTAGCCTAGCTCGGAAAAATAATATGTAATGACCAGACTGCCTATATAGTCTGTAATGTCGCATTATCTCTGGCGCAACATAATTGCTATTAACCTCTAATATTTTAATGTGTTATTGCCATATTTCCTCTTGATCTCTCTAGACTTTGTCTTTGGTCGCGCATGCTGTGTCCACAATTATAGCGAAAGATTTCTGGGGCCTTACTTGGAAGACTAACTCTTAAGAGCTGTGTTTTTTGCCTTGCTTTGTAATGTTCAGTATTATGCCAAGGGTTACTTCATTCCCATTTCGTAATTGGAGTACTTGCATTTCTTCCAAAAGATTTTCTGAGGAACCTTTCTAGTTATCTTATGTTTCCCCGGTTTAATTACCTGATGTTCAGTGTTAGATTTAAACGAGATCTTTTTTTAAGATTTGTGTAAATTTTTTGGTTAATTTCCACATGGTAAGGGTAGAAGAGACTTTAGCTATGGTAAGCAGCTCTTCTAGAAGGACACTCTAAAATCAAACCATTGTTCTTTAATCTTTGGTGTTGCTATAGCCTCTGTACCATGGCCTTTCACTGTCTTGGGTTAGAGTTCTGTTGCTTGAGGGTACAATAAGGCACACTATTCTCTGTGTTTTCTCATTTCCTTTCCTCATCGGGCTAGTTTTCCTGTTGGGCTCTTAGCCCTAAAGCATCCTGCTTTTCCAACTAGTGTTGTAACTTAACTAATAACAGCAACAACATAATAATAGTAATAATAGTAATAATATAATATAATATAATGATTTAATAACAACAACAACAGCAACAACAACAACAAGAGTAATAATAATAATAATAATAATAATAAGACTTGAAGATATAAGTTTTTAGCTTATATATTTAAAGAGACTATACACTTTCTTCAAAAATATCACTTTGTGAAAATAAAGTGGTATCAAGCAGGTTTCACTTTACGTATTTTACATAATCAATTTTACATCTCAATCTACATTTGCTTTTGCTAAAATGGTAGAATCCAGACCTTAGTAGAACCTATCGAATAATCACTGGTACATTAAAGGCAACACCCTTACCATCTCTTTATAGACTGGCCAGTATTGCTCCACCTGAAATTCGAAGGGATGCTATACTATTACCAGAAATGAAAGGGTCAAACAGATGCAGGATCTAAGGCATTAATTTCATGGACATCAGGCAACAAGATGGCAACTAAAGTCAAGGAAAAGCTTCATGGCTGTGGAGGGTCCTGAACATCTAAACCATGTTGCCTATAGATTGATGAAATTGAGGGAGAGTGACTGCTATTCAACCGATGAAGCACTATCTAACCCTAGCAAATACTTACCTTGTGGAGAGTCCCTAAAGAGAAAGGAGTGTACCACCTTGAAGAGAGCAATATCCAAGGTCGGAAAACAGGAGATAGACTTCAGAAGTGGGGATATGTCACCAATGCAGATTTCCCCTGTGGTGAATCACCCCAGATCCTGAACCACATCTGCTGCTGCTGCCCACTGAGACCTACTTGTTCTGATGTGGATCTGCAGGAAGCAAATGACAGAGCCATGTATTATAAAAAGCTATGATGATGATGAAAATGGGAGAAATCTAAAAAGTAGCTTAGGTGCTACTACAGGCAAAGTACAGGTCCAAATTATACAATTGGTTTTGATCAACAGATTACAATTTAATTTCATTAACAGGATGTAACCTAAAGTTTAAGTAATTAGTTATTATACAGAATTCTTAACACTTTATTTCTTTAAACAATTCAAACATAAAATTGATACTAGGTTTAGACAGTTATATTAACACTTGTATATCATAATAAAATCAAACACAAAAATGGTACTAGACTTAGACATTTACATTAACACTTGAGTAATTTAAACACAATAAAGTTAATTATCAATATCAGAGATGTATGACAATCCAAAACAATAGAGAGATCAGTAGTCGAAGGTTTAACTTAACTTTGGACGTGCATTGAACTGCCTAGAAGTGTGCCCCCACAATGCAAAACCCACCTTTATACACGTATTATACGGCTGTCTCACGTGATACATCACAAAACCTCATTCCCAAAATGCTCTTGTAAGGATCTTTATAACAAAAGATCTTTACGTTCACTTAAATTTATTGGAGATATCCAAGATATTCCCATTTACTTGATAACATCTCTTATTTACTAAGATATAACGTAGCTTCGGACTCGAGGCTCACTCCAAGTGATATCACTTCTTTCTAACTTCTACGTATGCTTGATTATTCCTTTTAGGACCTTCTAAAGCATTCTAGATTTCCTACATCGCAATAGGTTTTCCCGCGTCATACACTGCATTAGATCTGTATGCGTCGTATTGGATTCATCAGAAATCACAATTCATTTATGCTATTGATATAGATATGACTGCAATTACATATGTCTAATATTTATAAAACTTGGATATATAAATATATAGATATATTTCTATAGGTTTCAATCCTTTCCCTAAATAACTATCCTAATAATAACGTGTATAGTTATGTATTATCCTTAAGGTTCAAAATGAAATAAGATATGGAAAATTTTCTCTACTTGAAAAACAAAAAACAAAAAATTAGGAAATCTCAAAACTTTCCATAAACAGCTAAGCTTCTCAATGATAATCAAAATCTTGTTCAAAATTATGGAACATAGTGTTGATTAGAGGTAAAATACAAAATAATAAAATTTTTTGCTACGTCATATTTTGTTTAATTTGATAACTATCAATTTTATGCTCTTTAGGTATGCAAATACCATCGTTGTAATTTACCAAACGTATGTGGTTACGCAGAAAGATAAAGGATTTAATACTTTGAATTTGGAAGTGAAATTGTCCTCTTTTCGTTAAGATTTTAGCTGGTCGTTATGACTTCATAATTTGCTCAAACTTTCTCAATTGAATATTTTTAATTTACATAAGATTAATTGAAGGTTCCCAGTAATAATTCAGCGTGGTATAAACATATAGCATTAACGTTGTTGTGCATCCACAACAAAAACTAAATTCAAATTGAAAACCATCCATGTTGAATAATGTATACAAAGGTGGCAGAAAACAGTTCCGCTTATGCAATATTAGTTTTCATTTCTTTGTCAGGAGCTTGCTTAAAGACTTTCAAGAGAAAGAATTATTCATACAATGAGTAACAATTTGTAACTGCACGTTAAAAATATCAGTATTTGTTTCCTAACTGTACAAGTAGTTTTTTTTTTTTTTTTCAGAGATAATAGGATTGTACTATAGTTTCAAGGGAGGTCAAATTAGATCGGCCAGTGAGGTTCCTAAAAAATTATTTTATCTATCAGTGCATATTTCAAGGAAATTTTACTGGGGAACACATGGATATTGTGATTTGTAGTATGGTAAATACCATAATGCTACTGGCGAGCAGTGTAAGCAAGAGACATGAAGCTTGGGGGTCTGGGGTGAGCGCTCTTCTCTCCTAGCATGGTCCAGGCCAGAGGACCAAAAGCATATTTACAAAGTGTGGAAGGGTTTGTACCTGGATGTAATAAAAGCCAATCGAAGTGTGAGCTCACCTGAGGGAATTATTGCCAACCCATCACATCATCACCTACCCTGTATGATGACGTTATCAATTATCCTCTTGATAGAAAAACAATTATATTAATTCTTATGCAAGCTGAATTAAAGAAAAAAGTTTAAAATATTTATTGTACGTATGATAAAATTGATGGGTGCTAGTGTATGCAGCACAATGCTGGAATATGATATATACTATATATTACTTTGACTAAGTCAGCCCTCCTTATTTGCAGGAGTTGGGTAACAGATACCTGCAAAAAGCAAGAATCAGCAAATACTTTTTGCCAAAACCTGGTCCTAACTTGATGTAGACGCGGCCTTGGGCGCTAAGCATAATTATGTACACATTATCAGTCTCTAGGGGATTATCCTGTTCCTTTCTTCTGCAATTCATGAGTGACCTTTAATCCTTTAAACATCAGAAACTTACTGCCTATTGCCTACACACGGTCACCCAACACACCAAGTAACCACCTGTACGGCCTAATATTGTTTTTACTTGATTTCTTTCATAATATAATAATTGTGTTAATCAATGGACACATTTCAGCAAGTGTATATTGCATTTACGCTCGTGTACTACATACAGTACACAGCAAGACTACAGTATACATGAAACGAGTCATTGCTATACTTGTACACAAATAATGTACTGGAACAACTAAACACTGCTTTTTCTATCTAATATGAAAATCGTTGATGCTGTACTATATATTACTACAATACATGTACAGCAATAACCTTACAGTACAGCTTAATTAGAAATGGTAACACTCGTAACTGTTCGCTGTTTTCAGCAGGTCAACTCGCACCGTTGAAACTAACTGTACACGTAGCCTATATCTACATTACTGTTGTAAAGTATGGCATTTTATATATAGTAGGCTACTGTACAGTAGTTAATGTAACAATAACATTAAGGTATTACACAATGAATACACTAAAAAAATAAAGATTAAAAAAATGTATCCGTAAGGCACCATTAACTGTTTACATAAGAAATTCTACCCAGCAAGTCTGAAACATGGTGCAATACCGAGTCATTACCTGTTTTGTGTATGGGGTAGCATAATATCACATTTTATGCTAAAATCACCATAAGCACACTGGATATGAAGGCCACAGGCTTTTTCCATCACTTTTTTACATCACCTTTATACATCACAACGTGATTCTGCATAAAGATAAGCAAAGTGGGAGATGCACATGGAAGGAGGGACAATGGAAGACTGAGGCAAAGTGAGTGAGAAACAGGGTGTTGTGTTGTTTGGCGAGGGAAATATCATGAAGCATGCAGGGTGCAAAGGAGCATGATCGGTTTGAAATCACCGTGCTTTGAGAGTATTTATTGCAAAACTGCAAATACATGACTTTTCATTCAATAGGTTATACGGATCTCTGTATCCTAAATGATTGAATCCGTGAAGATAGAACCCGTGAATATCGAGAGCTGGCTGTACTAATGTATCTAGTAATACCATTATGTCTTTCTGCCTTGGTATTCTAATTGTACTCTCTATCAGTACCTAAGGAAGGTGTGCATATACAATAAAACATTGATACTCATTACCTCCCTACACATTTATCAAGTAACGGAGATAATTTGGAAAGCGTGCTGCTTATAATCTACTGCCAAAGACGATAAGCTAAAATCTACTTTTACAACGGGATGAATACTGCCTCAATTTTTGAGATTAATAAACACTGAAGTAGACTTCCAAATGACATCAAGTCGGAAGCTGCTTTGGAGCCTGGTTGGATGGACGGGATCGGTAATCAAAATCTGGGTTAATATTCAATAGAGCACAATATTCTTAATCAGGTGAATGAGAAGTGTTTCTGGGGTATTCATAAGTATTTTAAAATTCTAAAAACATAGCTTTCCACATTTATTTCCACCAGAATATTTTAGGCAATTTAAAATTCCAGAAGTTATGACTGAAAAAACACATTTTGAAAATTAAACAAACATAAGAACACCACCTAACCCAAGGAACCTAGGAGTGATAATCTTCCCTACTTTTCTGCCGGGGATGTGGTTATGACTCCTGCAACCCCACTAAGACTTCCATATTCATAGCCCTAAGATTAAGTCTCAACACTATGTTCGCTTCCCAATTCGCTTCTCTCTTGGCATGGGAACACTAAATCATAATATTTCGTAAATCATAAAACTACGTCCATAACGTTGTATTTCAGTAAAAAATAAACAATATTTTTCTCATAAAGAAATTTAATTTGACAAATAACAAAAAAGGTACCGAATGTCCCAATCATCTACGCTCACATACAGCAACCTGCCCATAAGAATTGGCAATAAAAGTATTTTTGAATTTTGATTATCTAACCTAATTAAGAATACTATATATATGAAGTGTTCACTCGCTGTAGTTACTAGTAACTAGCATGCAATACGTAGGTGTTGGTTAGTATCTATTCTTTTCTGCCCCTTCCCCATTTAGAAGTAATCTTCCTGGCAGTAATGAATGCATAAGTCAAGGGTACATGAATTTTACCATTATATCTTAATCATTAATATCTGTAGCCATAAACATATGTGTGTGTGTAACATATACACATATGTAATATATATATATATATATATATATATATATATATATATATATATATATATATATATATCCAAATAAGCCATATATTTTGATACATTAATGTCTGGATTCTCTTAACGACCTCGGGATCAGAGCCCCAGGCGAAATCACACAAAGACATGAGCTTGTGACCGGTTGGGAGTCGAACCCTGGTCTGGCAAACTTGTATAGACAATGACTACCACTTGGCCACGAAGAAAGATAAAGTCAATGGCAATTCTTCTGTACTAACAGTATACCTGTCGAATTCAGGTGTTTTGTACTTAGAATTGATATCACCCAATCTTCACCATCGTAGCTAATTAGTAGTTTGTTACTTGGCATTCGATTAATGATAAATTTTGCACGTTTATCATTAATCGAATGGGTGGGTGGTCATCGTTCCCTGCAGGTGACTAGTTATATTAATTATTGAGTCTTTTATATAGTTATATAGTGTAATAAGTCTTTTATATGGTTTTATGTTCCTTGATTAGTTTGATTTTAGAGCTAATTGGGCAATTCTTGGAAGTATATCTTCCTAACTAAAGGATGATTTTTATTATTTTTATTAATTTTACATAATGATAATTGCTGATAGGCTGAGGATGGCAAGTTTTGTCGAAAGCTACCGAATAAAAATGATGATAGCAGCATTGACTATTTTATTTCTACTATATATTTATATATATATATATATATATATATATGTATATATATATATATATATATATATATATATATATATATATATATAGTTTGTAGACACCTTACTGCGGTGAAAGGCCTAGTGTACTCCGATGATCAGCAAAGCTGTATTAGTCAGGGCCACCCATAATAGGTTGGTATGCTGTGAGCGATCAGACAAAAATCTCCCACCATCACTATTTTGCAGTGGATTAAAATTGCAGCATTTGTTGTCTGTATATATATATATATATATATATATATATATATATATATATATATATATATATATATATATATCTGTATATATATATATATATATATATATATATATATATATATTATATATATATATATATATATATATATGTATGTATGTATATATATGCATATATATACATATAAATATATGTTTGTATATATATATATATATATATATATATATATATATATGTATGTATACATATATATATATATATATATATATATATATATATATATATATATATATATATGTATATATATATATACATATATATATATGTATACATATAAATATATGTGTGCATATATATATATATATATATATATATATACATATATATATATATACAGTATATATATATATATATATATATATATATATATATATATGCATATAAATGTACACATTATTAAATGATGGCTTGTTTCTGGGAACCAAACATATAATATTATAAATATATATATATATATATATATATATATATATATATATATATATATATATATATATATTACGGCGGGCAAGTTAAATAACCTCTCGAAATCTAAACTTACCTGTTTGCTTTTACATTAAATCTGTTACATTTGGAATTATTAATACCCAAACTCTGAGACAGTTATATAACTCCCAGTCAGCAATATTTAAAACATTGAATATCCAAAGGTCTCTTAAGTACACTCAAAACTAAAGTGAGTAATTATTCTTAAGACTTTAAAACCCCTTTACAGGATACGAGTGAGGTTGTAATAAACACTGATGATTGAAATAATCGACTCTTTACAAAAATAAATATATTCTATATAAATTACAACCCTTTGAAAGAATTTACATAAAAACAAAACAATCACTTGAAATATTAAGTCTGAATAAAACTTAGATTAAGACAAAAATGTTATGATCTGAAAATTATACAATACACTCTGCAATAACACAGACCATTTATCTTCTGGCCATTTCATCGTCGATGCGACAGTTTCAAAACGATCGAAGAACTCATCAGGAGTTCTTTGTGGGTCACACCAAAACTTTGAGATGTCACTGAACAATAGTATGAGCTGCGTATGAGAGAGAGAGGTGGAGATGACTTATGTCTTAAGACTGGGATTCTCTACCTGATCTATGCAACCCTAGGGTTGCTTTTATATGAAACTTAGCTACATCCAGAAGCTTCCAGGAGATCTGGAAGCGTGGGATGGTGGCCTAGCAGCGACACCAGTTTCCGACTAGATATAAATGTCAAGAGACGAATCCTGGGTTTTCAGGCAGCTCTCATGAACACTTACCCTCGCAACAGGGAGACGAACTCTCTCAGTCAGCTAGCTCTGCCCACCCTTGAACCTGAAAAAAAAAAGATAACATTTATCACTAGGTTTTTTACGGAAATTCCAAAGCACATCACACGATAATTGCTGTTTTCCTTCAAACATGACGAAATACCTCATAAAAATATAAAAGAAAATTACGTAAACACTTTTTCCTATCTCATATGGTCACATAACACTCAAACAGCTTATGTAAGACTTGAATGAAGAATACAATGAAATTAACAACGAAAATCTTACGTAATATACATAATAAATTTAAATCTACACAAATGAAATATATATGTAAATCATGATTAAACTATTGTATTTACTCTACACTAGACCACCTTAATAAGAATATACATTTATATACATACACATATATGTATATATATTATGTATTTATATATGTATATATATACATCATCATCATCTATTAGCGTGCCTTTTTCCCATTCGTATGGGGTAACACGGTTGCCTATATATGTATATATATATATATATATAACGGATTTTGAGCGAAGCGAAAAATCTATTTTTGGGTGAGATGGCCATGTCGTCCTGATGGAAGTTCCTATAGGGTAGCTTCCTAGGGTATATTACAACTACGGCGATATTCCCAGAGAATTTACCTTAAGGTACCAGAATTCTAACTCCTGGAGCGAGTATCCCTCGTGAAAGGGATATCGCGACATATCAGAGGACGTATTCTAGACACGCCACATGGCAATCTACATCCTGGACAGAGATTTCGTCTCGTAGGAGGTGATTGGCGAGATACGAATTCGGGAAAGAAAAAGGGGAGCCGCTCCCAAGGCTTCCCTATCCTCCGATTCGTATGCGTGCCTGGCGCCAATCCTGGCGCCATCTGTATTCCTTGTAGCGTACACGAGGTGCTACAGATACTGTATGTAGGGAGGGGTCCTACAGCCCTTTCTTAGAAAGGCAAGGGCGGGTCCATCAGGACGACATGGCCATCTCACCCAAAAATAGATTTTTCGCTTCGCTCAAAATCCGTTTTTTGGGCTCAAGCCATGTCGTCCTGATGGAAGTGTACCAGAGCATTACTGTATCTGTGGATTCTCAGAACGTGCCGTACTCCCTGGAGGTAATTTTTTCCCGGTCGACTAGACCTAGAGACCTAAGATGTTACCGTTATACATCTTTTCAACTAACTATAAACTATGTTAGAGCTTCCTGCCCCCTACAGGGAAGAGTCCTACTAGACTCTGGAAAAGTCTCGAAGAGTACATATACCTATGTATGAATACCAGGCAAGCTAATATAGTGGTCTCGCCCTATATTAAGTAAAGCATAGTTTGTATAGAACCACTGCGTCAATATATATTGACCAGTAATCCGCACAATACTTGTATTGGACAAAGGTTTATATCCGCATAGGAAGAAACTAATAAAACCGCCCTCGTCCCTTTATGGGACGGAGTCCTCCCATTAGGGGACTTACATAAACCAATGCAACATAGCTTGCATAACAGAACAATTCTATCAGAATTATCCCAGATAAGATACATAGAATTAAATGCTCAATTATACCAATAAATTGACACAGGTGAAAGAGACGCAAGGTTCTCAAGAACAAGTTTATTGACAGACAATAAACAGACAGGTTAACAACAAATATATATATATATATATATATATATATATATATATATATATATATATATATATATAAAAGAGGATAACCCAAAACTTTAAGCATAAGTATGATAGTAAACAGAACTTGTTTATCTGAAAGAAAAACCATTAAACGCCACTTAATAAGATACCGAGGTATCAAGTCATAAAAGTCTGTATTACAAATCAATCACATTAGCGTTAGAAACGCTCGGCACACATGTCTGTACTTATGCTAGGTTCACCATTGAAAGAAGGAACAGTCTATGTAGGCACTTGGTGCCCTCCTTTAGTTTGTAGTACAGTATGTATCTACACACTCACCCTGGACTTAATCGTCCCAATTAAGACCACTGTTCCTCGCAGAGTTAAACAGTAGGGTTAACTACACGACCCACTGCTACCACAGATCTCTTAAGTTCCTCTACTTGCTTCGCATAGTGGCGAAAGAACACCCTGGAAGACTTCCAGCTTGTGTATGAACGGAGATGTTCAAAATCCATACAATTAAAGAAATTTAGGGATGAGGCAACTTTCCTCGGATCGTGACCTGCGGGTGTACTGTCAGGATCCGCTCTGCGAATAAAATATGTGATTTTCGCTCTGAGTTGATTCAGAGATAAATTTGAGCCTGATGTTTCTCCCCTGAATAGTTGACCACCCTTGAAGTCTGAAGTTCTATGAAGATAGACCTTTAGGCATTCTACTGGACATAGAGATGCATCTTCTTTCAGAGGGCAGATTCTCCAGGGACCCCACCTGTTGGTGGGTAACTCATTCTTGGCGAGAAACGTAGGATCCGGAAACAGGTTCAGATCCCCCCCATCCAGGAACTGAACACGACCTGCCTCTCTCGAGAGGGCTACGATCTCACTAACCCTGGCCCCGGACGCGAGTGCAAATAGAAAAATAACTTTTTGCGTCAAATCATTTAACGCACATTCTTCATTGCTCAACAGGGAGGCGAAATGAAGAACTTTGTCTAAAGACCATGAGATGGGCTTTGGAGGTGCTGAAGGTCTGAGCCTAGCGCAGGCTTTCGGAACTTTATTAAAGATCTCGTTACCTAGGTCGATCTGGAAGGCAAATAAAATGGGTCTCATCAAAGCAGATTTACACACTGAAATCGTGTTAGCTGCCAACCCTTGGCCATGGAGGTGGATGAAGAAAGATAAGCAGAAGTCTGTTGAGATCTCCTGCGGATTCTTTGCCTTTACAAAGGCCACCCATTTTCTCCAAGATGACTCATATTGCCTTCTAGTCGATTTGCACTTATATTCTTCTAGGAAGTCTATGCTGGCTTTCGAAATCCCGAAACGCTTTCTCACCGCAAGGGCGAGAAAATCATGAGCTGCAGGGTCCGGGTTTTCTGTAATGAAGCGCAGACAGTCGACTTCTGGACTCGCTGGGTCAGAACTGGATGTGGTAGCGGCACAAACTTCATCTGTAGTTCCAACGCCAAGGGGAACCACATACTGTTCGGCCACTTGTGGGCCACTATTGCCGCTACCCCCTTGAAGGATCTCAGTTTGTTGAGGACCCTCAACAGAAGGTTGTGAGGAGGGAACAGATAAATCCTGGACCATCTGTTCTAGTCGAGGGACATCGCGTCCACTGCTTCCGCTAAGGGGTCCTCGTACGGGGACACGTACAGGGGCAACTTCTTGTTGTCTTTCGTCGCAAAGAGGTCTATCTGCAGTTCTGGGACTTGATTCAGAATGAAGGAGAATGATCCTGCGTCTAAGGACCATTCCGACTATCGGTGTGAACCTGGATAGAGCGTCCGCTGTCACATTGCGGACTCCTTGAAGGTGAACTGCCGACAGGTACCACTTCTTCTTTTCCGCCAATCGGAAAATGGCTAACATCACTTGGTTGAGAGGTGGTGACCTCGACCCTTGTCGATTCAAGCATCTCACAACCACCTCGCTGTCCATCACCAATCTTATGTGGATCGAGTGACGCGGGGAGACTTTCTTTAAGGTAAGGAGCACTGCCATAGCTTCTAGAAAGTTTATATGAAAGGTCCTGAATAGCTTGGACCAAGTCCCCTGGACTTTTTTCCGATGAGAGTGACCTCCCCATCCCTCCTTTGAGGCGTCTGAGTGAATCGTCATCGACGGGGGAGGTGGCTGAAGAAGAACCGACTTCTTTAGATGTCTGGCTTGGGACCAAGGCCTGAGAAGAGTACGTAGCGGAGGCGGCACTGGTCTTCTCAGATCTCTTCGCGCGTTTGATGCATACCTTCTCCAAACTCCGGTTGCATCCTTTAGCTGTGCTCTACGCACTGGGTCTGTCACTGAAGCAAACTGGAGAGAGCCTAGTACCCTCTCCTGCTCGCGTCTTGATATCCTTTCGGAATCTAGAAGTCTCTTGACAGAGCCCGCTATCTCCTTCCTTTTCTTCGTCGGGATGGAGAAACTGTGTGACAAAAGGTCCCAGTGGATTCCCAGCCACTGGAACCTTTGGGATGGAGAAAGTCGAGACTTTTTTCTGTTGATCTTGAAGCCTAGGTACTCTAGGAACTGGATCACCTGACTGGAAGCTTGCAAGCATTCGGTCCAGGTAGGCTACTACCTGAATTCCCTTTAGGCGTAATTGTTTGAGAGCTGCGCTCGCAAGCTTCATGAAAATCCTTGGGGCTATGTTTAGCCCGAATGGCATGGCTCTGAAGGCGTATAGTCTCCGTTGTAGCCTGAACCCTAGGTAGGGGGAGAGTCGACGGCTGATTGGAATGTGCCAATAGGCGTCTGACAAGTCTATAGAGACTGAGTATGCCCTCTTGGGCAGTAAGGTCCTTATGTGTTGCAGTGTTAGCATCTTGAATTTGCAATTCACTATGAACTTGTTGAGTGGCGACAAGTCCAGAATGACTCTGAGCTTTTCCGAGTCTTTCTTGGGAACACAAAACAGCCTCCCTTGGAATTTGATGGACTTCACCTTTCGGATCACCTTTTTCTCCAACAGTTCTTGAACGTACTCCTCCAGAACGGGGGTGGAGTGTTGGAAAAACCGAAGGCACGGGGGTGGAGTGCTGTACCAGCTCCAGCCCAGTCCATTCTTGAGTAGGCTTTGGGCCCAGGGATCGAAGGTCCAGCGATCCCAAAATTTCATCAGTCTCCCTCCTACCGGTATCGTTTCACTTGGACTGCCGTCCTGAGGTCTTGCCTCCCTGACCACGACCACCTCTGAATCCCCTTCCCCTTGAGGGGCGCCTAGACGAGCCTCTGGCTGCTCCTCTAGGTTTTGCACGAAAGGAAGAAGACTGTCCTTCGAACATTGGGGTGAATGTGGATGACTGACCTGGCACAGCCTGGGGTACCCACTGAAAAGTAGTCGGGGTTTGTGCCACCATCTGGGGCACTGGAGGCAATGGCAATTGCAGTTGCTGTTGCTGTCTAAAAGGCTTGGCTGACCGAGACGGTAGCCTAGTCCTCATATTCTTCCTCTTTGGTTGAGGACCCTCATCCGGGGAAGATTTTCTTTTGATAGCCAGGCCCCACTTCTGGAGAAGGTTTCTATTCTCCACGGCGGCCTTATCAACAACCTCTTTGACCACATCGGTAGGGAAAAGGTCTTTTCCCCAAATGTTGGAGGAGATTAACTTCCTTGGCTCGTGTCTCACCGAGGCCCCGGTGAACACGAACTCCCTGCAAGCTCTCCTTGCCCTGACGAAGCTATAAAGGTCCTTCGTCACTGTGGCTAGGTGAGACTTAGCCACTACCATGAACATTTCATGGACCTTGGGGTCACTTGCCATCGTCTCAAGAGTAGTCTGATGAGACATTGAGGCAGCCAGTCTTTCTTTTGTCTCGAACTCTCTTCGTAAAAGAGAGTCGGACAGCTTGGGGAGGTCCTCGCCGAATTGCCGTCCGGCAATATCAGCCTCCAACTTTCCCACTGAGAATGTCAGATGGACATCCTTCCAGTCTTTGTGGTCCATAGGCAGGGCCAGCGACAAGGGTTTACACTCCTCCAGGGAGGGGCAAGGCTTGCCGGCCTCGACTGCCTTTAGGACAGCCGCAAACCCTTTCTGTAAAAAGGGGAAGGCTCTAGCAGGAGAGGACACAAAAGAAGGGAGCTTCTTGTTCAATGCAGCTACCTTCGAGTTAGAGAAGCCCCTCTCTTTCATCGAGGATGAAAGTAGGGCTTGAGCCTTAGCGTGGTCCATAATTATGACCTCCTTCGGCTCTTGTCTCCTCCCTTGAAGCTGGTTCTTTTCTCAGCCGGACATAGCAGTCCGGATATGATGCCTTGCTGGGCCAAAATTCCACCTCCTCTAGTGGAACTGAACCCAGCTTATCCGAGATGACGATCTTTCCAGTCGTCATTGGCATGTGCTCAGCATACCTCCAGGGGTTAGCATCTGAGCATACGGGAAGGTCTTTCACATTGAGCCCTTTCCGGGGTCCACGTGATTCTGCCAGAGACTGCATACGCAGTTCCATAGCAGCCGCCTTCTCCTCATTCTCCTTCTGCATTTTTTGGATCATTCCAACAATCGAAGAGAGGGCCTGTCCCAGTTCTACTGGGAGACCGGCCGATGTTGAGGGGATAGGATCCGGAATCTGAACCGGAATAGCCGACACCTCGTCGACCTCATCCTCTACGACATCCGGGGTTTGAACTTCATCCTGACCTTCTGCCAGGAGGTCTTGTTCCAAACGTTCGTCCAGGTCAGACATCCTGTCATCTAACTGGATGTCTTGCATCGCAACTGCGACTTCCACGTCCACCTGGACTTGATCTTGAGGTATCTCCTCTTAAGGCTGGGGAATCACTGCATCAGCTGATGCTTGGGGAAAAAGATACGCCCTCATCTTCTCACTTGGAAGATAAGGGCCAGAGGTGTTCTTCTTGAAGCCCCTTACCCAAGTACGAAGCTTTTCCCTTGCTATATCCCTTGATTCCGCCGTTCTAGGGGAATCAAAAGCCTCAGTAATCAGGTTAGTGCATACAGTACATACCTGAGGGTCCCAATACTGGAGATCATCCTTGGAGACAGCGCATGCTGCATGTCTCCTACAACACTCATGTCCGCAGAGGTTCTTGCTGCGGACATTGCAGAAAACATTTCCGCACTTCGGAGGGTCCTCCTGTAAAGAGAAGAAATTTCCATGAGTATCAAGTGAACTATGTATCACTGGATATGCATAGTATAGCATAACAATTCATAAAGGAAAGACACACACTTGTGTTTCCCTCACAACCCATTGTTGCAGCCTTCCAGATAATAAAATAAAAAATGGTTTATCTCTTCTAGAGTAACCAATGCAAGGTTTCCAGAGGAAACAGGTGGAGCTCACACCTAAGCAATGATTTTAAAATCCTGGATAATAGACAGGGAAGAACTCAGCTTCCTATCTGAGGGCAACAGCAAAGGGGCGTGCAAGAAAACACAATAGTGTTAGAAGACACAGTGCTGTACCAAAACCCTTACTATAGTTTTCCTCTTACTGTATATGCTATACAGAAGAATACTAGTACAGTATAGGGGGATGTGTGCCGGCCTGCCTTTGCCGGCCGGCACACACCACAACTAGCTTTAAAGTATACTACTTAACAGCTATAGGGCGGCAGCACTCTGGTTCAAATGCCTGTGCCGGTCGGCAGCAACTGCCGGCCGGTAACAGCCAGTGTTGTCCGGCAATGGCTGCCGGCCAGCAACTACACAAGGTAGTACCCAGCTGCCGGCCACACTCTTGGTGACCGGCAGACAAGGGCTGACATAAGCCGGCCGGCAAAGGTACAAGACCGATGCCAGCCGGCAGCAAAAGAACCAGAGGACTACACCTGCCCGGCTGCCGGCCTCATAGGCCGGCAGCCGGGACAGGTACAGCACTTAGAAGAAAAATAGAATGGATGCCGGGATAAGAGTGTACACAACCTCCAAGCCCGGCAACCGAAAGAGTGCATATAAGGAAGGGGAGAAACTAATTCAGGCTTCCTTGACCCATGCCGTCCGGCTCTGCCAGCAGGCATGGATGAGGGACCAAGAGAGGTCCGGGCAGCACTCGAAAACATAAGACCCTTGCCGGCCAGCAGCTCTGCCGGCCGGCAAGGGGCTGAGTCAATTCCACATCCTAACCTATACTAGGTCCAGAAGTAGAACGACGTACAGTACAGTAAGACCCCTGCCGGCCAGCTCTGCCGGCCGGCAAGGGGCTGAGTCAATTCCACATCCTAACCTATACTAGGTCCAGATGTAGAACGACGTACAGTACAGTATGAAGAAAGAGTGGGAAGGGACAAGAGGGTCCTGCCAACCTTGCTTTAGTGACAGATCACTCGCAGCCAAGAAACTCATCTTAGCCTAAGGGAGATCTAAGGGGAAAGGCCAGCAATACTTGCCAGCTTCCAGAGCACCAAAGCAAGGAAGGCGTTGCTACTCCCAAGGGAAGAACTTATCCTCCCGCGAGAACAGCAACAGGACTTGTCTGGTAGATCACAAAAGAAGGAATCATATCCACAGAAACCTTCGGTAGTGACCTAAGGGAGCTAAGCTCCCTTTGTATGTGTTAGGTCAGCGAGGGGGACTCAGCCCCAAGCCAGACAACACAGACTCAGACTAAAAACTCTGTTGTTCTGTCCCTCTTGAACCATAACTACAGGAACAGGACGGTACAGTAACACCCTAGTATAGTTTTATCGAAAATAAATTCGGAAAAAACCACTTAGGGATAAGCCCAAGGCTTAAACAGAGGGAAAGGGATTGCATACCTTCTCCGAAGAAAAGAAAGCAACCGGGGAGTATGATAAAGTATACTAAGGCTCCATAAGCAACTAGCCTAGGCACCAAGAGAATCGATTACCTAATTCACCGAAACTCACTCGTATACTATATAGCCTAAAGCTTCAATAAAATTTTAATTACACTCGGAAAAACCATAATCATGCATGAAGTACTAGGACCAAACGACTAGGCTACATGGCCTAGCGTAGGCCAGAATGGCGAATACTTCGCCAAATAATACTAAGCACGAAAGGAAATCCTATGTAATGCTAAATAGCTAAAATTTATTAAAGCAAAACAACCAGGAATGTCGCTCTGACTAACTAACTTATACCTAGCGAGCGACAGTGTCCAAGACGCCTCTGGTAGGCTACGGCTCTTGTATCAAAGATTAATCCTATTAATCACTCAAAATTTTACCAAGAGCCTACATTTATACATAACAGACACTATACTCAACTTATCAGAGGCCGACGAAGACGAAGAAGCCATGAAAAGTCGAATAAATCCAAGATTTGCGAGAAAAACAGGAAAAAACATCGAGTTGTTAAGCTACGCAAAAAGGAATACAGATGGCGCCAGGATTGGCGCCAGGCACGCATACGAATCGGAGGATAGGGAAGCCTTGGGAGCGGCTCCCCTTTTTCTTTCCCGAATTCGTATCTCGCCAATCACCTCCTACGAGACGAAATCTCTGTCCAGGATATAGATTGCCATGTGGCGTGTCTAGAATACGTCCTCTGATATGTCGCGATATCCCTTTCACGAGGGATACTCGCTCCAGGAGTTAGAATTCTGGTACCTTAAGGTAAATTCTCTGGGAATATCGCCGTAGTTGTAATATACCCTAGGAAGCTACCCTATAGGAACTTCCATCAGGACGACATGGCTTGAGCCCCCCCAAAAAAATATATATATATATATATATATATATATATATATATATATATATATATATATATATATATTATATATATATATTATATATATATATTATATATATGCATATATATATATATACACATACATATGTATACATATATATACATATATATATATATATATATATATATATATATATATATATATATACATACACACAATCCCTCCCTAATTTTATTTGTATTGCTCTTCTACCTCTAATGACGATGAATAGGTATCTGAGTCATCCTGATTACATTATCCTATGTCGATTGAGACGAAAGTATTAGTATTTCATTCCATGAGCGTGAAATACTCATATCAAAGGATATCTCGAGCGATGAAGCTTGATAAATGTTAGGATTTATATATATACATATATATATATATATATATATATATGTATATATATATATATATATATATATATATATGTATATATGTATATATTAAATTTCGAAAAATTTTGTATAAATCTAATCAAACCAAATAAGGAAACATTAATTTTTTTTCCAGAATTAAGTGTTTGAATAAAAAAAAAGTATCAGACAAATTAGAAATCCTAAAGCGGTTAACTTGCTAAATGTGAAACTCAAGTTAATATTTGTATCTTTTTTTTTTTTTTATTGAAGCCTTTTAAAAAACACTCCAAAGGAATTGTGGTGAGGATATCAACGTTTCATTGATACAGATATCAATGTCATGGTTCCCCACGCAAAGGGGACGGAGACAATTGCCAATTCCAATTCAGCCCTTCTCATCCTTACTTCCCCTTTGCCACACACGATAATGGTTGCTACAAGACACAAACCATTAACAACGACGTTTTTATGTCTTACTTCCACTCAGTTGAGCTGCATTTGACTTGTTTTTATCTTTAGTTGTTATGCTCTTGATAAAATTTGAAAGAACATAAATGATGATTTAACCTTTAAAGTCATTTATAGATGTTAAGAAATAAAAACAGGACTTTTAAATACTGATAAAAAATGTTGCTAAGAAGATGTAATACTGCAATTGCATCTTATGCACTTTTTAAAATTCTTGAAATTATGTTTCACAAATATTTATTTCATGCCGGTAATATTTTTCAGTTCTCTTGAAATTTATTGAGTTCCTGCGAGGTACCTTTCCTCTATTTTTCTGTCCCAAGCATTTCGATCTTACATGAATTCTTCCTCCAGAATACCGAAACACTCCCTTCCCATTATGTCTTTCATATCAAATACACAAACATCTTCAGGGTTTCTACTCCTACTATCTAATAATTCTCAAGTATAGGCAACACTCTCTTTACTAACCTTTTTTCTTCCATTTTTCCATACGATTAAGACACCTGAAAAATCTCCGATCACTCTATCGAAACTTTTAACTATTTTCATTCAACTCAATAGGTTCCCCCATCAATAATTTTAATACAATACTTTAATTCTGACAGTTTCAACCAAAGCTCATTTGTTCACAACCAAATATCCAAACATCATCTCATAAAGAAAACTTTACTCAACAATTTCATCATTTATTCCCCGTGGCCTACACCTCTATATATTCTATCCGATTTTATACACTTATTATTATTATTATTATTATTATTATTATTATTATTATTATTATTATTAGCAAAGCTACAACCCTAGGTGGAAAAGAAGGATACTTTAAGTCCAAGGGCTCCAATAAGGATAAATAGCCCAGTGAGGAAAGGAAATAAATAAACTACGAAATACCTAATGAAAAATCGAAATGAAATATTTAAGAACAGTAACATAATTATATAAAGTATAAAGACTTAAAAAATCAAGAGGAAGATAAATAAGAACGAACAGTATGCAAGAGAACTCTACCCCAAGCAAGTGGAAGTAAATGGTACAGAGGCTATGACACTACCCAAGACTAGAGAACAATGATTGGATTTTGGAGTATCCCTCTCCTAGAAGAACTGCTTACCATAGGTAAAGAGTCTCTTCTACCTTCACCAAGAGGAAAGTAGCCATTAAACAATTACATTGCAGTAGTCAACCCCTTGAGTGAAGGAAAATTGTTTGTTAATCTCAGTGTTGGCAGGTGTATGAGGACAGAGGAGAATATGGAAAGAATAGGCCAGACTATTCGGTGTATGTGTAGGCAAAGGAAAAGTAAGCCGTAATCAGAGGTAGAGATCGAATGCAGTACAATGCGGTATTATCCTGCTACCTTTCCCTCTTCACAATTTTTAGTAAAGCATAATCTCTCTCTCTCTCTCTCTCTCTCTCTCTCTCTCTCTCTCTCTCTCTCTCTCTCTCTCTCTCTCTCTCTCTCTCGTTTGCTGTGAAGAAAAGTTTCTTAATTAAACACCAACTGATCCCACAGAATAATGCCCAGTACGCCTTTTACAACAATGAATAAGATGATTATATTGAGTTATATTCATTTTTTATGAAAAAGTGGTAAGTGATACCTCTGAGAGGATTGACATCTGAAAAAAAAATTAACAGTACCGTCTATTCTATAATAATTTTCATTTATCAATAGCAAAGTATCAAATTTAAAAAGAATATTCAATCGTTATTTAATCCCCTATTTCCTGCAAGAGGATATGTTTACACTGCGTTGAATTTCTAAATTTTATGTTCTCTATTTTTAATTTTATGTTTGTATTTCTATTTGAGTTAATTATCTGTGTTGAAAAAGATCTTTTAAATAGTTGTTTCACACACACATGCATATATATATATATATATATATATATATAAATATATATATATATATATATATATAAATATATATATATATATATATATATATATATATATATATATATATATATATATATATATATATATATATATATATATATAGTCGATCACGTTAACGTTTGGGAGTTTTTATTTAGGTGTAGTTAATGTCTCAAACTAAATAGTAAGTCTAATAAGTTTTAGATATATATACAATAGTTTTTGTAAGAGAACGGCAGATAATGGGTACAACTTTAGTAAATACTGTATAACTGGATCAAAATTTATCTAAGAAAGACTTAACTTGAACATTTTTGTAGGATGGTTGATTTACCTTCAGAATTCAGCCTTTTTCTAGATTAGCTTTTGGTAAAGTTAGAGGAGAGACTAGGAATGGTAAGCAGCTCTTCTAGGAGAAGTGTACTCCAAAATCAAACCATTGTTCTCTAAGTCTTGGGTAGTGCCATACCTCTGTACTATGGTCTTCCACTGTCTTGGTTTAGAGTTCTCTTGCTTGAGGCACATTATTTCTCTTCCTCTTGTTTTGTTAAAGTTTTTATACTTTATATAGGAGATATCTATTTTAATGTTACTGTTCTTAAAATATTTTATTTTTCCTGTTGCCTTACCTCACTGGGCTGTTTTCTCTGTTGGAGCCCCGTGGCTTATGGCATCTTGCTTTCCCAACTAGGGTTGTAGCTTAGCAATTGATAATAATAATGTGTCAAACACTTCCCCTGTATATAAATGGAAACTGTTCTTTATACAGAGTAAAAAATACTTCATATCAAAGTAAAAGTTGAATGCTACACCAGAATAGACCAAGATGTTGCTGTGCCAAACCAATCTTTCTTCAAACATGATTAAAAGGATCATATATCTTTAACCAAACTTTTAACCCATCTTTGGATCAGAAGCTTCCAATGTCTTCACTTGGCAAAACCATAATACAGTATATACCAGTCTCACCAAAGAACAAAAAAATGTCTACTAGAAGATTAAGCTTTGTATTTTCCCAAGTAACAATGTAAATTGGATTTCTCTGCTCCAGTAGGGATCACTCCCTTGATCCAGTTATTTACCGAAGAGTGATGAAGATTCTTCCCTCTCAAACCGAATACCAGTCGCTCGGATTTCCTGGTCGAAGAAAGTTGGCAAGTGGAGACGCCCTTCCAAGCTCCCCTTCTTCCGGCAGAGCAAACACAATATAATCTCTCTCTCTCTCTCTCTCTCTCTCTCTCTCTCTCTCTCTCTCTCTCTCTCTCTCTCTTCATGCAAATATATTTGTACCTTGATCATTGGAACAATGGCTGAACAAGAAGTGTAATTGCCTCTAAAGATAGCGAGCTTTAATCAGACCCAAAGCAATCACTTGAATAAATACTTGTTACTAAAAAGACTAAAACTAAATATAAGATATCAATATTATCCTTTGAAAGTACTCACTACCATGACAATAATCTATGGCACCTATAACTAAATTTACTAAATTCAATTACGCAAAAGAATTGGTTAAGAAAAATATGAGAATTTCAGAACACTGATTTTATATTTCAGCTACTAACCTCTGTGCTACGCTCTTGTGCAACTTCTTACTAACATATAACAATTGAAGTGTGTATTTACATATCTTTCTACCTATATGACCTTCTTACTTTTATATTCATTGATGAAAATAACACATTTATATTAACCTTAACCTTGTAAAGAATGCAGAATGCTTACGGTACAACGTACCACGAGCAACGTACTGATCCGGATCAAATGTTCCTAATAAATATTGTATATACCTTTTAAGATATAAAATACATTATTCTCATTCCTGAAAAACTCTATATATCTAGGGATAGGGATATACTCCTCAAAACCTTTCGAGAAGAAAACATTTTCCCCAATGGCAGAACTTTCAAGTAGTGAGGTAGCTGTAAGTGTATCAAAGTAATTAACTTTGTAGTCATCTCGAAGGGCTGCATCAATGAAATAAGGTCAAATATTAAAAAGTTTAGATATCCCATGAATCGTACATTATGGGAAAATATTTATGTTTAAACAATATGGGTTTTGGAACCCCTATTACTAATTTGGTACATTCTTTGCGTAACATACTTGACTGAAATCGCTTCAAACATTGCAGAAGAGTCAGTGACAAAGAGAGACATAATTACAAAAAGACTGGTAGTTTATCTTCTTCAAGTATTTCATTTCAACATTTTATTTAATTTTGTAGGAGAATTGGCAAGTATTAGGCAAATGTAATGAACAATCTGACAGACAGCTAAGAGGGCAGAGAAGAGAGATGACCATCCTTCATAACCTTTTTACCAAGTTCTGCAATAATCTTTTCAGTTCCAACTAACAAACGGACAAATATTCTATTCTCACGAATTTTCGCGAATAATAATCAGCTGTGTAAGAAGAACTACAGTGATAAAGCGTTAGAGATAGACATTGACGGACTTAAAAAACACTCAGTTGTAGTTTTCTTCATTCATGGCACATAAAGGTTTTCTTTACACTAAGATTGACTGAAACTTCTTCAACTCTGTAGGCAGAGTTGCAATGATATGGTGAATAGCACAGATATACTAGTAGATCGATAGATGAATATATTGATCGGTTGAAGAAATTCCCTTACATGATTGTTTATTTTTTTATAGTCTGACTGATATTCTTGCTACTGTACAATCAAAATTCAAACCAATGAAGTTGATCTTATAAAGATATAGGAAACGTTATTATTTGAAAACCTAAAAACACAAAAAAAAAACTTGTTCTCTGTGATTTTGGTGACAATTTCAATGTGTACCTCGAAAAGGATTTAAGCATACTTCAACTTGTCATATTTCATTATACATATATTTTGATTCCTATATCATTTTTATCGAATTAACCTTTACAGATGTATAACCGTTTTTTTTTTTTTTTTTTTTTTTTTTTTTTTTTTTTTTTTACTAGAAAGTTACTGTGGCATTTAGTCCCTCCATTTGGTACTAAAACATAAAATACTGTCTGGCTTACGGACTATAACATCGGAAAAGAAAAAAATTTCCACTTCAATATTTTCCGGAAATATATTGATATATCATTGACTTCTATCCTGGACGGCCATCAGGATAAATTCTTGTTCATTTGGCGAACTCTCCCCTTCTCGTTTCAATTCCAATTCAGATTATTATGGCAGACATATTGCATTAGTGCCTTAGGGTTCAAGAATTTAAGATATGATAACGGTTGGTTAATTAATGAAACCATCAAGGCTCATTCAATCAATGAAATTAATATTTCAAATGGCTGCATTTTAGGGGAGGAACTTTGAAGTAAGATAACTTACGAAAAAGAAATGGAGAGAGAGAGAGAGAGAGAGAGAGAGAGAGAGAGAGAGAGAGAGAGAGAGAGAGAGAGAGAGAGAGAGAGAGAGATTTGTTTCTTCCGTGGGACGGATATTGTGATAAAGGAAGTGCAATTGCAAAACTTTTGTCTAATCAGTATCTGAGGAAAAGTATTACGAAGATCAGTGTCGAAGTTTGCAAATTCACACAACAGCCTTAAACTCATTTCTATAAAAAGACAATCCAGAAATACAACAAAGCAAGAAGTCAAGTGTTAATATGGTATGAATGTATATTTACAAAACTATGGAGGAAAAGATACAATTGAATGCATTCTTAATTTTGTGCAAAAAAAAAAAAATATATAAAAATTAAGAAAGAGAATGAATTGTAATAAGATTTTTTTTTAATGTATATGTTAGGCAGGTTCAAAAGAACGGCCACGGATGCCTGGTGGTTTATCAAGAGGTCACCTTTGCTCACTCTTTTCCTTCATCTTACTCGATGATACTCATTTCATAAACCATCTTTACTGTTCTTCCTTCAGTTGAAGTGGTTATCCTGTAGGCCAATATGCATTTGATGGTGTGTTACCACCTCCATGTTAACCAATTTTATACAACACTTATCATTCTATTTGTGGCAGTTTTTTTTTTCTTCATATAATTGTGTACATATTTATTTTGTTATCATTATTGTTAAGTTTGTTTTCAATTGTGGTGAGGCCTTCATTTTTTTTTTTTTTTAATTCTTATTATGCTTATGTTTAAAGATATTGACCAAAATACATGAACAGCGCATTCGGTTCCTTATGTAAACTTTTTTTCTGACCAGAGTACCTATTTATTTACTTTTTCTTCAAGAGATTGAGGGAAAGATATTTATGTCAGTTTTTCACAAACAAATCGCTCTAACTTCTCATAAGAGTCTTTTGGTTAGTTTGTTTCTTGACAGCATCATAAGTAGACTTTGAATACACGTTTTTCTACGTTATATTCATCATGTTTCTTTACTGATCATTCATATATTTACCATCATGTAATGGTTATGCTGAAAGATGCAAATAGTGTCAGAGACAATAATTAATTATGGCTAAGTATAAAATGTTTCCAGAAAATACGAGGACGAGAATATATTATACAGTACTAGTCACGTTTAACTCATATGAATGTGGGGATTTGGTACATATAGTACTTTTCTTGATTTTAGCGAATGAGCTCACCACTAGTTAGTAACTTACCCTGAAATATGATCCTTATGATCCCTAGTGTAGGGGAAAATTACCGCTAAATGCCCTTACTTATGCATACTAAAGTAATTTCAACCAATCTCTAAAAATAAACATCGAAGCCCATATTTCTTTGTCTGTTCTTTGATATATTTACAGTTGTCATGTTATGGTTATGGTGAAAGATGCATAAACTTTCAAGAGATAATAAGTAAATATGAATATAGCATGAAATTTTCCCGGAAACTAGGCTAACGAGAATATATTGTGCCAGTAACGTCATAGTTGTGTGTGGCCATTCGTTAATTGTAGCTTACATATTTATGGATTTGATGGAAGGGACTCATAATTGCTAAGTAAATAACCATGAAATATGATGATTATCTCCTTATGATACTCAGTGGTAAGGAAAATTACTCATAAAACCCAAAATTATGCATGCTAAATTAGTCTATATTTAGCCAAAAAAAAAAAAAAAAAAAAAAAAGTTAACTTTTTTTATTAGTATAGTTTTTTTTATCATTCAAACGTGAAAAAATTGAGAATTTTATATGCACTGATTTACATATTTACTTTTTGAGGAAAAAAAAAACCTTCCATAAGAAGAGTAGTCACTATTAAAGGTGATACCTATACATTGATAAAATAATACTATCCCATGTACAACTTTTGGAATATAAAGTTCTCTTTCCAGTTGATTTTTAAATGAAAGAAATCCTTTAAAAAAAAAGAAAAAAAAACTAGGCATTTCAAATAACTCAAAACAACATATTTCAATGGGGCCAGGTCATGCCCCTTAAACCCATTTTATGTATGAACCTCTCTTAATATTTTTTTATTTTTAAAGTTCTCATTTATATTTGTATGTTTTTCATTACTGCGTTGGGCAGGGAGAGAAACGGGGTGAATATCGTGTGCAGAGAAGCACGGATGGTTTGAAAACGTCTGACTGCGTGCAGCAATCCTAACCTTGAATACTCAAATTCTGTTTTAAATACTATACAGATCTCTGAACCACGAATAACCAAAACCGCAAAAACTGGTCCCACGAAGACGGAGGGCTGACTGGACAAACCCCCCCCCACACACACACATATATTATATATATATATATATATATATATATATATATATATATATAAATATATATATATAAATATATATATATATATATATATATATATATATATATATATATATATATATATATATATATATATATATATATATATATATATGTACATACTAATCCCTCGCCATATTGCAGTTCAGTTATTGTTCCCACCGTACTTCACAGATCTATAGATACATTATATAAAAACCTATATCACGGACTGCTCTTCATATCGGGTGTTTCTGAATGCTGATATATTTTATATTTTTCTATATTAGTTTTCTTTTTAAATAAATTAAATTATTTGTCTAACGATTAATAAAGTTGAGTGCAGTAATATTCTATATTCTTCTTTATTTTGCAAACTCACATATTGAGCTACTCACAAATTTTCAGTCATAAAAAATGTTTACATCAATTATCTTGTGAATCGTGCGAATTCCTTTTTTTTTTTTTTTTAAGTACTTCACCACAACAAGGCTATTCATAAGGGCTGCTCAATTTTGAACATTAATTATATGTAGTTATGTATGATATTAGTTAGATATAAAGATGACTTACTCAATTAATTTAATTTTACCTCTAGATGTAGTATCAGCTACACATCTGCTAAGCGAAGTTCATCGAGATAATACGTCTGATAAATCAAAGTGTTATGAAATGTAATATAGAAAAATCTATTCTTTATGTTTGGTTAATGAAAAGTTTGAATTTAGGTCATTTTAGATATTCATACCACGCATATGAAAATTCTGCTATATTTCTTATGATTTTATATAAAGTGTACAGTACGTATTTCATAAACAAAGAGGAGGGACCAGTTGGAGTCGTTGAGGGTGACGTCTTCCCAATGGAGGGAAGTGCAGAATATCCCGCATGCTTGGTACTCTGGATCTCTTCATTGGGCTTCTGCCAAGGCGTTGTTATCCAATCCAGGTGAATGGCGACCAGTGTGTTTCTTGACAGGGAAATAGGATTAATTTTTCCAGCGACGTAATGAAGGACGCAGTTGTATTCAGCCACAGGGTAGAGGTGTTGCCACTGGTGGACCAGGCAGTGGACTGTCGAGTGAAGACTTGCACCAGGAGCATTTTGTCTGTGCGAAG
Source organism: Palaemon carinicauda (assembly GCF_036898095.1). NCBI lineage: Eukaryota > Metazoa > Arthropoda > Malacostraca > Decapoda > Palaemonidae > Palaemon > Palaemon carinicauda. The sequence goes on from NC_090745.1 coordinate 78,060,056, forward strand.
GATGAAGGGCATACCTTCTAAAAAGTTGCGAAAGTGTCGGGCAGCCAAAGGCATCGCCAGCAATTTCTGGTCGAAGATAGAGTAGCCGGATTACGCTTTGTACAGTTTTCAGCTACAGAACGCCAATGGGCGTGGCAAGACTCAGGCTACCTGCTAAACGACTGCACCAATAGCAATGTCACTGGTATCGGTAGAGAGGAGAGGTGCATGTGGCAACAGATATTATGGCATTATTTGCGTTGCAGAAGGCCAGTTTTTGAAGAGGACACCACTTCAGGTATTTTGGCTTAACCTTGAGGGGGACGTAGAGGGGGCAATAGTAACGTTTATGGCTGGCAGGTACTTGCAACAATATTTGATCGTACCCAAGAATTCTTGCATTGCTTTCATGGTCGAGGGGTTGGGGAAGATCTGAATGGCTGCTACCTTCTCAGGGAAGGGGTGGACTTGTTCAGTAGTGATACAGTGCCCTAAGAATGATACCTCATTGGCGCTAAGGTTAAACTTGTCTTACCGGACTACGTGGCCGTTTTGTTTTAGGCGGTCGAGAACGATGTGTTGGTGATGGAGGTGTTCCTCTTTTTGGAAGAGAACACAAGTATGTTGTTCACATAACATACGCAGAAGGGGAGGTCCCCCTAAGATGCTCTCCTTGAGATGTTGAAAAGTAGGCCCAGCATTATTCAGGCCAAAACGGGAGTAATTGATGGTGTATGTATTGAAGGATGGTAATGGCAGTTTTGGGAATGTCTTCTGGGTTCATGAGTACTTGATAATACTGCCTCAAAAAGGTCGAGCGTGGAGAAAACCTTCGCTTTGTGCAAGTAGAAGGTAAAATCGGCGTTGTTGGGGAGGCGTTAGTGATCCGTTTCAGTCTTCATGTTCAGACGCCTGTAATCCCAACAAAGGTGCGGGGAGCCATATTCCCTCAGGATTATGTGTAAGGGTGGTGACCATGGTCTTGAGGCCTTTTAGCAAAGTCCTATTTGCTCCATTTGGGTGAATGTTTGTTTAGTGGCTGCCAAATGATCAGGGGCCAGATACCTTAATCTGGCAAACACTGGTGGCCCCATCATCTTTATGTGGTAATAAATACCGTGTTTGGCAGGAACCATGGGCATTTGGCGAAGTTCTAGATGGTAGACCTCCAGGTACGGTGTGAGAGTCGTAGGAATCTGTGGGTGCGCTGATTTGGAGAGCGAAGACGTAGGGGGAGGGTTGAAGAGGTGTCAACAAGTAGGGGTCTGTGTTGTCTAACCGTCTGTAAGCAACATCAACCAGTAAGTGAAAATTGGAGAGAAATACCACACTGAGGAAATGAAATGTGACATGAGCAACGAGAAACTTCCATTGGTATTTGGCACTCCTTAATGATAATGTCAGGGTCTCATACCAGTTGGTAGGGATTGCAGATCAGCAAGGTTAGAATTACCACATCATGTCCTAGAGAGTGGCCTTTGTAATCGAGAATGGCAAGTACCAGCGTCTACTCAAAATCGCACGCCCATACCTACATCATGCAAAAATAAGAGTTTAGTGATAGGGGAGGCAACTGCCACAATCAATGGCCTACTTATAGGTTTTTGGTCATTGAGAACTGTTTGGACATTTCTTCACTGCTGCCACGAATCTGGAGTGGTAGTAGAATAACTGCAGCCGATGGTCGTCATTAAATATCTGAAGAGGTCTTTCGTTGGGGGATGAGTGAAAGGTGGCATACTTGGGTGGCAGTCAGTTTTGTCACTGATTTGATAGGTCACAGGAGGGCGACTGTGTCCTACAGCATTGTATCATACTGCAGTCACGGCAGCTTCAGTTGATATTGAATAGTTGTTCTTTTCATCAGGAGTGGAGCTTTTGTGGAGGTCTTGAAGGTGGTGAATTAGCTGCCCATAAGGTGGTCGACTTTCGTCATCAAGTCTCTTTATGGAAAAATATTGACATCGGGGATGGCAGTGCACACAGTTTCTCGTAGGCGTCGCACCCAAAACGCAAGAAGTAGGTTCACATTTGAAGGAGAGCCGTTTGCGGGAGGCTGCAGGCAAGCAATACTGGTCATTTCCCTCAGGGTAAGCGACACCTTTTGGTGCTCCAACAGTTGTTGAGAGAGCTGAAAAAGCTTGTCTATACGGGTAGCTAGTGATAGTGAGTACTGCTCCAGGAGGTATGTTTTGAGGGTGTCGTACATTAATCACAAAGCCAATTGGAGATTTATGAAAAAAGTGTCCTCGGAGATCGTTGCAAGGACATAGTCTACTTTGGTGTTTGAGTGAGTTATGCCCTTCATGCCCACTGAAACTAAGCGATTGCTTCTGTACTGGCAAAGGGTGGTAGTTTCATGGATGTGGCATGTATAGAAGAGTCAGCGTTGGAGCGCGGCATCTATCAAACAGTAAGACACATCAGTGAGGGGGAAGGCAGGGGGAGCTGGCCCTCCGGTGGTCACCAATTGCGCGAAGTTGCTAATAGGTTATAACAAAGAAACGAGATGAATGCATCTAACTTTCTTTCAACAAATAGCGAATTTTCATACAAGAAATTTCAATCAAGAATGTCACAAAATTTCAAATACACTAATGCATGAAAAGGCAAACTTAAACAGGTTATGTTATCAGTTGGGGAGAGGGGGGGGGGCAAGATAAATAAAAAACCGAAATACCATTACAGTGTACATGTGTGTTTGAAACACATGCGGTACAATATAAAGATTGGAATGAATGACTCGTGATTTGACACATTCTTAAGAGCTTGTGCAAGTTAGCAACAATACAAATCTGAATGGATTGCCCATCAGACATAAAGTTACTATAAAGTACTTCGGATGGTATTCAGTAGAAAGGGTTAAGGTGTGATAAATATAGTTTTTGTTCTCGACATTCATTGTCCTTGAGGAGAAACTGTAAAATTTCATGATATTCTGCTTGCTATGCAAATATTGTTAAATGTGGTGTCTCGTAACAATATTTTGTTGTTCAGATAAAGGTCTGTAGAATACTTGGAATAGCTTGGTTCATATGATGTTGTAGATGGTGTATTTCTTTCCTGCTGATTGATATAAATTGTAGCTTGGTTGCATGGAATGTCCTTCAGATTTAATTCAACAACCAATACTTGTCAGAGTACAGCTCCTAGATTTATTATAAAATTGTGTAATTTGCAGTTTTACCCTGTACACAGTGGCATATAATGTCATGAAAGACGATGCTGTAGGGTATGGTTACCTGGATCGTGTATCCTAACCTTAATCAACATAATATTTCAATCGTTAAATTTCAGACATATTTCTAGAATATAATATATAACCAAAAGCTAATAGCCAATGACTATGCATTCTCATTAAACAAAAGAAAAGATTAAGAGAAAGAAGAAAAAAAAGTTACAACTGATAACCAATCCTCTTCAATCCTTCGTTGACTTATGCATCTTTCGAGGAAACGGTGAGCTTCGACATGTTCTTACTGTAACATTATGATTTAATCCGGCTGACATTCCATCAAAATTTATAATACCCTCTGTAAAACATTATCAGAGGAATAGTTTTTAACAGAACCCATTCAATTTGGTTATTTTAACGTCATTGTCTACCTTTGCTTGATCATTCAGATGGGTAATTGAATTTACTAAACTCTAATTGTTATTGCTCAAACGAACTAAAATAAAGATTTAGTCGCTTAATGAGATCATTAGAACAATTCATTAACAATACTGAGGAAAGAAGTTTATGCATGCTGTCTTAACTACATGATTATGTTACAGAGTTTGTGTGTTACATTTTATATCATATATATATCTATATATATATATATATATATATATATATATATATATATATATATATATATATATATATATATATATATATATATATGCAAAAGAACCACAGGGAAAATGAAAATATGAATTATAAGAGTGTCCTGACTAGTTTCGTGATACTTCTTCAAAGGACTTTATATTTTATAGGTACAGTAAACGTACGAACATACATATAGAGACTTATAGAACAATAACTCTCATATACCAGCTACCTGCTCTGTTATCAGGTGTTTCCTGGGCGGATATTCAACCTCATTAAACACCTGCTAAGAAGGGTCATTTCTGGTGACCGGTAAACTCTTGTTTTGACTTTCAATATAATTTCTGTATATCAATAATGGTGGCCTTATCCATATAAATATATAAGCAAAATTATATGTATGTATAAAACATATCTATATAGATAAATATATCCATAGACATATACATACGTATACACATACAGTCACTCATATACAGACACATGCTTAAATATATACATAGACATATACATACGTGTACACATACAGGTATACATATACTGACACTTACATAGACTTACATATACATATTTTACACATGATTATCATGTATATATAGTTATGCACATATACCCTTATTACCATAAACATACAATTACGTATATATCATTTCTTATATATAACATAACAATATATAGTGCCAACGTACATATGTACAATATATTAAATTGTTGTACCCATCAGTGAATGGTAGCCTAGGTCTAATTATTAATTTCACAGTAACGTTAATTATTCACAGTACATTCAGTTTTACACTAAGTGGTTAATTTTTTTTATAAAGCTTGCAAATCTCTCTACATGTAAAGGCGTCGAGTTCATACATTCCATGTCCAATATTCAAGTTGTTTTTAAAGGTTTCATTTATGAAACTGTATTCTATGATGTTTCTTTCCAATAAGTTATTTGGATTAACCCATTTCTTTACACGTGACCAATTAATAATGGGAATTTTGTCTGTAACATGGGCATAGAGTGCATTTTTATCTTGAGCATATCCGACACTTTTTTATGTTGTTTAAATTTCTTTAGGGCTTTACCAGTTTGACCAATATAGAATTTTTCATATGAATTGCATGGAATACGATATACACATCCTTTGGTAATGTTAGAAGAATTCTTTATTAAGGCTGTTTTAATTGTTTTGATACTGTTGAATGTAACATTTACATTGAAATTTTTCAACAGTTGGGGAATTTGTTTAAAAGAATTTGGCAGGTGTCTAATGAGGTTTGATCTCTGCCCAGGAAACACCTGATAACAGCGCAGGTAGCTGGTATGGGAGTGTCATTGTTCTATAGGTCTCTATTTGTATGTTCGTACGTTTACAGTACATATAAAATGTAAAGAAACCTTGTTCAATAAATCAGTCCTATGAAGAAGTATCATGAAACCACTCAGGACTTAATCTTATATTTCATATTTTCATTTTCCCTGTGGTTCTTTTGCATCGCAGCATCACGTTTCCCTGTGATTTTTACGCATATATATATATATATATATATATATATATATATATATATATATATATATATATATATATATATATATATATATGTCAGCAACAGACCATTCAAAGAGAAAGAACTCAGAAATATCAATTCATGCCTGGGGTTGGGCCAGTTTTCATCACCACGCTGACCAGTGCGGATTGGTGATGGTGGGTGATTATCATCTAATCGCTCATAGTAAACCAAAACCAGCCTAGTGTGGACGGCCTTGACAGTACAGCTTTCCTAATTATTGCGATGCAGATGCATAAACCCTTCCACCATGATAGCTATCTCCACTCAAAGAGGGATACGTATACACACACACACACACACACACACACATATATATATATATATATATATATATATATATATATATATATATATATATATATAGTTAGGTATTTAAATAGATAATTAAATATATATGTAATATATATATATATATATATTATATATATATATATATATATATATATATATATATATATATATATATATATACATATACATATACATACATACCATACATTTACAAATTGTGTAGGGCTTAATATCAATGAGAAATACCTTAACAACTTATGATTTGCATATGAAATAGTTGTTTAGTGAGGCATGGGAGTAATGACAAAAGATGATACAGTATTTAAATAGAGAAATGAGAAATGCAGGACTGAAAATAAATAAGAGTAAAATTAAGAATGAAATGCAGAGACAACAAATATTGGTTATGGATGAGCCTCAAAAGATTATCAAGTAATATATGTACTTACAAAAGACAATAAGTATTTCCCCAGGACAAGAGACCGAAATGTAAAGAAGGGTAAGCATGGGATGGAAAGCATTTGGTAAACAAAATGAAGTTATGAAAAGTAAAATGCTACTTTCTCTAAAAAGAAAAGTATTAAATTTGATGGTCCTACCAGTATTATGTCATGTATCAAAAACTTGGAGTCCTACTAAAGCCTTAGAACATAAGATAGTTACAACTCAAAGAGATTGGGAAGAATAATGATGGGAATAAAAATAAGAAACAGAAAAAGAGCAGCATGGATACAATAGCAAACTAAAGTAGATGATGTTCTAACAACTTGTAAGAAAAAAATTAACATGAGCAGGACATACAGTATAATGACAATGACAGACAACATGTGGACTTTAAGAAAAACAGAATGGGTCCGAGAAGATTATAAAAGAAGCAGGGGAAGGAAGAGAAGACGATGGATTCACGAAATTGGAAAGCTTGCGGGTGTAAACTGGCACAGAAAGACCATAAACAGACGCAACTGGAACGACATATTTGAGGCGTTTGTTCTGCTTTGGATTAGTAACAGCTGATGATGATGACGATGTGATATATATATATATACACACACACACACACACATATATATATATATATATATATATATATATATATATATATATGTGTGTGTGTACATACATACATACATACATACATACATATATATATATATATATATATATATTTATATATATATATATATATATATATATATATATATATATATATATATCCATTTCTAAATAAATTAAATAATAAACAATAATTATGTTTTTACTAAACTTAATCCACCCTATTTCGAGAACTTAATTGATAGATGGATAGATAATTTGTAACGGTATTCAAAACCCGAAGCAAGAACATATAAGAATAAACACAGATGAAGGCCACAGAAATCTTCATGTAACACAACATAATGGTCATCAACACTAGATATCCTCTTGTTAGTCGTGTCTGTGAGCAATTTGTAAGGACAAAGGAGCTGTCATTAAGTATTTAGTTGGCAATATAACTGTTATTAATGGTAATTGCTTCACGAGGACTCGCATGTAATATCGTCTTCTGAATAGAACCTGCTTCTTCGTTCACAACTCCTCACAAGGACTGATTATAATGAACATTAACGGCTTTACTTTTATCATTCATACATGTAAAATTAAAACTGTTGTGTCCGGCTTTTCTATTGATATAATGGTATTGTTCAGGCGACAATAAATCTTTACTTGTGTATTAAACAAAACCTTCATTGTTCACCTTCAATGAAGTTCACATGGTGCTGTCTTTTTGTAGACACTGTTAATAGACAAAACCAGATATTAACTAAAGAAATTGTTATTTTACTGGAAACTGTATAAATAATAATAATTTTCGATCAAGCATAGATGATTAGTATTGTATTCAGGAAGTCGCTATTTAGAATAAGAGAATATCAGGGATAAGAGCTTTCATGATTAAGTACTCTCAGGAGAGGAACCCGGAGTGGGGCAAATTCCATGGAAATGAGGAGTTGCAATTAAGTGGAGGAATTCCCATCCAAGAATTCTTCGTACGGTACTTCAATAGAGACCGGAACCCAATTTTATCCTCAGCTTTAATTGAAGGTATAACTTTGAGACCTTAGTTGCTTTAAATATCTCCACTTCAAATGATTTTTATGACTCAAAAGAAAAGGTTTCAAGATGAGAGGGAAATATTAGATAATTGTAGTTAGGCAATGGGTTGGAGGCGACATCCATATTTTGATAAACATTTGTTGGCTTTTAATTAAGAAAGCGAGAGAAAATATTTACCAGGATATTGTAATAGAAATGAACATTGTTTAATGAAGTAATGATGTCATTATTTCAATTATTATACACCTATTGAACCAAAATGTTAGCAATATTGTTCCTAAATTTCAGGTATCTTGTGTTATTTCATCCTCCTCGATATTATAAAACCAATGGGAAATCGTCTGATCTTAGTCCTCTGCCATCAAAGCAACTTGACTTCATCATATTTTCATCGGGGAATATTTTGGTTATTATTCCATTGAATTATGTAGAATCTTGCTTCTCACACACCAGTGCTTATAGGCATCTGGCCATCTCTTGGGCCATTTGTTACATTGTTGAATTTTAAAAAAATTCCATGCTTTAATCTCTCTCTCTCTCTCTCTCTCTCTCTCTCTCTCTCTCTCTCTCTCTCTCTCTCTCTCTCTCTCTCTCTCTCTACTACCTAGTTTTGGAATCTCCTTTTTGATAATTTTTCATAACTTACCTTATATCCCTATAAAGAGAGGTTCAATGTTTCCCTCAGTGTTTAGCCCTTCCTTCCTTATTTCCATGTTTTCCTTGTTTCCTCGTATATTATCCAGACAGAAGGGATAAATATGTTTTTGAGTACGTTTGCATCTTCTTTGGTAAAAAAAAAAAAATGGATCGTTTTAAAACTTGTCTGTTAAGAATGATAAATCTCTCTGTCACCTAAATTCACTTGTGAATAGTGGAGATTACTCTTCTGGGATATAAAAGATTAATGTGTAAGATTATGGAATAAGAATTAAAAATTCAATATCCGATGTCATAACTGATAATTGTTGATGAAAATTAAAAATTTCTAATGATGAAGGTAAGATAATTATCTGGTAAAAGAAATTCAAGTATTTTCATGCGTAAAGATCTATCTGAAAGTCATAAAGATTAGAGGAATCAGGAGAGGTGTGCCTCGGGTAAATTTTGGGAAAATGTATATTTTATTTTTGTATGCTAGAGATGTTACCTACCCTGAAACACACATAAAAAGGACGCAAGGAGCTCCTGAAATTGGTTTTCCAAGAAATTAAATATTCTAAACGATTAGTTTATCTATCAACTAAAGTTTTAACCGGTTTATTAATCAATTGTTCTGTAAAAATGACAAAACCAGTAAAATTTTCCCAATATTTGTTGAAAACAATATTTCATATGATAAACATTTGTGTCTGGAGCAGAGTAAATTTTAAAGAACCAAAGCTTATGACATATGTAGGCTAGTTCATTTCAAGTAGGATTGTGGAAAAAACTTTAGTATGTGAATTGTAAAAGTACATGGGAAGAATTTATCAGTTTTCGTGCAATGATTCAGTTTTTAACGAACATTATTAGCATTATGTATTCTGATTTGCTTATGATTTGCACGAAAAAATTAAAAAAATAAAATGAATTTACGGGATGGGTATATTAGTTTTTTTTTTTTTCAGGAGGTATCCCATAATAATTCTAAAACAAATGCTCCATTCATCTATTTAACAGGAATGTAGAAAAGGATCTCGTTTAACCATCTATTTGTATTACGTGGCTCTGCTTTTTTATCGTGTTTTATGCAAAAGGGAAGAGATATGATCAAAGAAATAGTTTATGCCAGTGTAAATAACTAAACCTTTTAGAAAGTATTACAAAGATGAATGTTTTTTTTTTCTAATCTTGAAATTTCAGCAAAAATTAAAAACACGAGATAATGACTACAGTGGAGTATTTTTACATTCAGATATTGAATTCGAATCCGCATTCGTTCTGTTTTCTTCAACAGCAGAATTATTATTATTTTTTTTTTTTTTTTTTTTTTTTTTTTTTGTGAAACAGATTAGGTTTACACAGCAAAATACTTCGTCTTTATTCTGTAATATGAAGTCAGGTCGGGGCCTACGCCCCCGCCGGCTTAAAACTACGGCCAGTCTATTGGCCAAGGTGGACCTTCCTGCTATTGCCCACTAAAGTTCTTAAACTCCTTAAATTCATCTCAGCCATATTTATTTCAGATGTACGATATTTTATCTCTGGCCTCACCTCGCTTTATTTACTTAGCGTAATGCAATAACCTTTGAATACTGTAATTCATCTCTTCATCCGTGTAAGCTTTATAGACTCACATTAATGTATTTGCTGTTATTTAAGAGAGTTGGACTTCTTTCCTATTCCATGCCAGCTCTACCTCCCCCTCTTTCGCTCCTATTATCCCTTCCTCTCTCCCCCATGTTCCATCCCTCCCTCTTTTCTCATAGAGGAAAACCACCCATTCCTCCAATCTCTCTCTCTCTCTCTCTCTCTCTCTCTCTCTCTCTCTCTCTCTCTCTCTCTCTCTCTCTCTCTCTCTCTCTCCACTTCTGTTGTTATTATCAGCGTGGCTGTAAGGTTCTAGCTACCAAACTCAATGCATACTTAATCTCAAACCCCTCCCTCCCTCTAAGGACAGCATAACCCTTCTGTATACATGCACAAATAAAAAAAACCATAATTCTTTTATAAGAATACTTTGTAAAGAATAGTACATATTATATATATATATTTGTGACAATGATATGCATTGAAGACCATAAAGAAAATTATTAAGGCCTGTTTGCATGTTACTAATAACCATATAAGTGCAATGCACTCTTGAATAAGTCTCCTTATTTATTCAGTCCGGAGGAATAAAATGTAGGCATGGTTCTTAGTTTTTCTTGATGAATCAATCGAAAATAATAAACATCACGTTGACATCATGTAACCAGACGGAAGTGGAATAATTTGGTAAAGTAATACATAAACAAACAGAGTAACCGTGATACATATAGCATGCTAAGTTTCTCTTATAACCTACGACAAGTTAAGCAGTTCAAACTATCCAAGCGTATATATGACTCTTGTCCAGCTAAAATCTGCAATTGCCCAGCGGTCATAAATCTAATACAAATACACTCATATCAACCATATGACAATTTCTTAACACTATATTCAATAATTGACCATATAAATAGCGTTCCCGAAATGCTGCTATATGATAATCAAGCGCGGGTCGCTAGATACATTCAAATATTTGAAACATGCAGTCATATTTTTTTTATAACTGGGGGCTATTTATGAGAGAGGACGGTTTTTTTTTTTTTTTTTTTTTTTTTTTTTTAAATTAAATACTTACTAGTTGAATCAGGAATTATACATAGTTCAGTGATAATGTTTCAATTCGGTAAAAGGCCAAGATCCAGAGGTTCATTTGGAAGTGACACAGCTCCACACACACACACACAGAGAGAGAGAGAGAGAGAGAGAGAGAGAGAGAGAGAGAGAGAGAGAGAGAGAGAGAGAGAGCTTTTTTGTTTTAATCAATTTATTGCGCCCATGGGCGTCAGACATTTGAGTACATGGTAACTAATATTTTTACATCCTGGTAATAATTAAGTTATGCTAAAAGAAAACAAAATAAAGTTTAGACAGACTTTTAAGTGCGTATTAAAGATAATATTGTTCATATCTATATATTAAAGGTTATACAAAGGAGTTCACATGGAATACAAAATAAAATTTAGTTTGATTTCGTAGGTAGGTTGTACCTATCTTTAGTTAATATTACAAAACAGTCAATTTAATAAAAGGTAATGATTGATCAATATCCACCAAAGTGAGGGTGGTGCAGGAGGATCTCATCGAGCAAATTATAATCTGTCAATTTTTTACATATATCAGCCACTGTAAGTCTTATGGGGTAATATGTCACTAACAAGTGGACATTGCAGGCAATAATGTTCCAGAGTGTTGGCGTTGGGTGCGTCACATAACCGACAGGAGGAGAAGTGAGGAACTCCATCTTGCTCAGCCACATGCCAAACTAGTCGCCAACCCAGCCGAAAACTTGCAAAAACCACGTTATTTCGATGAACCATGAGTCCAATGCGGCGATACTTGTGTTGGTGAGGAAGGAAGTGGTTATAATGCTGTATTGATACACTGGTGGCTCTCTCGGCATTGCCACAACGATGAGTAAGTGAGCGAGCAGCTTGGTGCACCATTTTTCGGCAGGAGAGATGGTGGGAGCATCAGCCTCTGAAGGATCCAGTTGACAGGTAGCCTTTGCGAGATGGTCAATGGTGCTGTTAGCCAGAAGAGCCACGTGAGAGGGAATCCATAGGTAGTGCACTACTAGAGAGCTCATGTTGGCCATACCTAGTTGTCTAAGTATTTGTGTAACCAAAGACCAGTATGCTGGCTTGTGTGATGAAAGGGCTTTGAGTGCTGGTGGTGTGGCGCAGATGACCAAGCCGTTGTTTCTGGTCCGTGTGATTAATATAACTGCATCTAGAAGTCCATGTAGTTTACGATACGTGGAGCTTGATGACTGGGAGGCGACGGCCTGTCCAGCCCTCTAGTGGGGCTTCTAAAATGGGAGAAAACAGCGCGTCCAGCACTGCCATCTTGCTGGTGTGAGCCGTCCGTGTAAAGATGATGGGCTATACTGAGGGACGTGGACAGTCTGTCGATGGTTTCCAATGCACGTTATTGTTGAAGTTGAGGCAAGGCAGTCTTAGAGACTGGAGTATAAGAGATTGCTGGCACAGGAGTCTGCCAAGGTGAAGACCATGATCCATGTTCTCTGCCACAATGTTGATATCAAGCTCTCAAATGCTTGAACAGAGAGTACTAACTAGTGTACGTATCCCTTGGCGTAGTTGTGGACGAGGTGCATCTGGATCCAGAGAAGTTCTGATGATGTCTGAATAGTGAAGAGACAGGTGAGAGTAATACAGGCATTTGATACTGAAGTACGTGACATTGGAATATATTCTCTCAACAAGTGGAGGGAGACGTAGTTCGAGTTGCATGTTTACAATTCTAGTAAAGGCTGGACAACCTAGGTCCTAGAATGAGTCTCAAGAGGCCGTAGAATTTATCTGGAGAGTTGACCTAGTGCAGGGGAAAGATAATCTACCACTGAGTGAATGAGAGCAATTTATATGTTTCTGGTAACTGGGATAGATACTCCTGCAGAATAATTAGTAAGCCATTTGAGAGGAGTCAGGCGTTGCTGTAACCGGGCCACCAGATCTTCAACAATGAGAGAGAGAGAGAGAGAGAGAGAGAGAGAGAGAGAGAGAGAGAGAGAGAGAGAGATTGTGTAACACAGGGCGTATTTGACATTATTATCCCAAAAGTGACCAAAGCTGAATGGCTTTACCCCAGGAGTTAATGGCGACTCAATACATTGGAGTCTTAGACAGTGGTGAGTGAATGGAAAGGACTAGAAGTAAATGTGAAGTCTATCATAGTGATAGAAAAGAACCTTGATTTTTTATTTATCATGCACAAAGATTACTTGGCAATATTAGAGGAAAATGTTAATACACCATTGCTAGCTTATTGATGGGATGGAAAGAATTAAAGACAAAAACCGAGAACCATATAGGTTGGGAAGATAGGATAGTGAAGACGAGAGCGAGAGGGAGAAAAATGGAGGATTGGGAAAGTGAGCACAAAAAGAGGGTGTAGGGAGAGAGGGAGATTAAAAATTTAGTATGCTTTTCTTTTGCGATGAGAAAGTTAGCTAGAAATATACAGATAAGGCAGTAATAAATTCAAAAGTTTAGAAAGGTGGGGCAATATTATTATTATTATTATTATTATTATTATCACTTGCTAAGCTAAAACCCTAGTTGGAAAAACAGAATGCTATAAGCCCGAGGGCTCCAACAGGGAAAATAACCCAGTGAGGAAAAGAAATAAGGAAACTACAAGAAAAGTAATCAACTATTAATATAACATATTATTAGAACAGTAACAGCATTAAAATAAACATTTCATATATAAACTAAAAACTTAAAAAGAAATAAAAACAAGAGGAAGAGAAGATTAAATAGTGTGCCGCCTGAGTGTACCCTCAAGCTAGAGAACTCTACCCCAAGACATTGAAAGACGAAGAAAACATTAGGAAAGGACGGAATTTTAAAAAATTCAGAGAGGAGTGGTAGGAAGGAAGAGAGAGAGAGAGAGAGAGAGAGAGAGAGAGAGAGAGAGAGAGAGAGAGAGAGAGAGAGAGAGAGAATTAGCTCGATCAGAGGGAGATGGATGGAGGGAAGGCGCAGAGGGGATAGGGGGAGGGAGGGAGAGCAGGGTGAGAGAGAGGAAGGGGAGCTGGAGTAGAATGTTCAAGAAATAACAGGTCTCTTAAATAACAGCAAACATATGAAGGGATAAAATACTGTATTCAAAGACTATTGCATCAAGGTAAGTGAATTATTATATAGTTATTTAAAAAAAAAAAAAAGAGAGATGAGGCAACATAAAACATTATACATCAGAGCATGGAAAGTCTGTGTTTCCAGACAAAATATGGATAAAACGAAGTAATTCTTGTGGGCAATAGGATATCTAAAATGCATTATGGAATTTTTCATAGATCATTTGTACTAATCGAAAAATACTTTCATTGGGGGTAAAAGATCTGGTAAAACTCACATACCGTATATATATATATATATATATATATATATATATATATATATATATATATATATATATATATATGTATGTATATGTATATATATATATGCATATATATATGTATATATATAAAAGTATATGTATATATATGTAAATAAAATATGCACCTCTTGATATCTGCATTCTCTTTACCCCGGGAGCAGAGACCCAAGGGAGAATCAACTTGATAATAATAGCTTCCGGTCGGTCAGGAAATCGAACCCAGGCCCAAGAAACTGAGGTCCCATTTACTTACCCGAGTGGGACCTCAGTTTCTTGGGACCGGGCTAGATTCCCTGGCTGACCATAAGCTGTTATCATTAATTTGAGTCCCCTTGGGTATTTGATCCCGAGGTAGCGGGAATCCACATATTAGGAGGCCTATGATATATGGCTTATATGAGGATATATGAAAAATACGTTTAAAAATGCAAAATTATCATATATATATATATATATATATATATATATATATATATATATATATATATATATATATATATATATATATATATATATATATATATATATATATAGTAGGGGGAAGGGGGCTGTAGACCCCCACTTTTTTACCGAAAATTTACTTGTCCATCTTTTACTTCAGAAAATAGAAAAGATATTAAATTGCATATATTTATTAACTTATTCTTTATAAGAATTATCATTCAAAAGCAATTTCTCGAATAGAAGATTTTTGTTGACATGCATTTCCATGTTAGGGTAAGATTTTATTCTTCTTATATGTATATATTTACATATTATATATATATATATATACATATATATATATACATGTATATATATATATATATATATATACATGTATATATATATATATATGTGTGTGTGTGTGTACCAATAAATTTCTTGAGCTCGTGAATCCATTGTCTTCTCTTCTTTCCCTAGGTTCGTTTGCAATCTTTAAGGACCCAGTCTGTTATTCTCTTAGTCCATATTTCATGTGTCTTTCTCATTATATATTCTGTTCATGGCCATTTCTTTTCATAATACAGTATGTTCTTAAAATATCTTCTACTTTAGTTTGCTCTCGTTTCCATGTTAATCCTTTTCTGCTTCCTAATGTTATTCCCATCATTATTTTTTCCATAGCTCTTTGAGTTGTAGCTAGCTTATGTTCTAATGCATTAAGGCTCCAAGTTTCGGATGCATAAGTTTATACTGGTATGACCATCTGATTAAGTAGTTTTCTTTTTAGACAAAGAGGCCTTTTATTTCTCATCATCTCATTAGTTTCCCAAAATATCTCCATCCTATCCTTATCCTTTTCTTAATTTCGGTCTCAAACAAGAATTAACTGTCCTAAGTACGTATATTCATTAACAATCTCTAGAGGTACGTCCGTAACCCTTATTTGTTGTATTCTGCATTTTCATTGAACATTATCTTAGTTTTGTTCATATTCATTTTCAGTCCTTCATTTCTGCTTTCTCTACTCATATCTTATATTATCTTTTGCTATTTCTTCCATGATCCACTAAATAGAACTAAGTCATCTGCAAATCTTAAAAGATGTTAGGGTATTTCCCATTAATGTTACATTTTCCCAATCTAAATTCTTAAAATATTCTTCTAGAAACGATGTAAATAATTAAGAAGAGATAGGGCCTTCTTGTCTAACTCCTTTTCTCAATTGGAATTTTTCTCACTAAATTTATGTACTTTTAGGATTGCTGTACTGCCCATGTATGTATGTATATATATATATATATATATATATATATATATATATATATATATATATATATATATATATATATATATATATATATATATATATATATATATATATATATATATATCTTCGTGTTATAACGAATGCATATCTATTCCTCGTATTTGAAGGGCTTTTATTACTGCTAAAGTTTTGACGGAATCAAAAGCTTTTGCATAGTCTTTAAATACCAAAAGCTCATTCATAAACTTTAAATGCCATACATAGAGATTTGTCACACTCAGTTGATTTTTCCATTAACTGATTAGTTACATAGATCTGGTCTGTTGCTTAATATCCACTTCTGAAACTTGCCTGCTCTCTTGGCTGATTAAAGTGTAGCTTTCTCTTCATTTGCCTAATATGATCTTTATACATATTCCATATATTACTGGAGGTAAACTTATTGGGTGGTAATTTTTTTAGGTCTTTTGTGTCTACCTTTTTGTGAAATGATATAAATATATTTTTTTTTTTTTCGAAGCTGAAGGGATAGAGCACTCTTGCTAACATTTTGTGTAAAGACCAGCGTAATTTGCTACCATAAAATCTCCTCATTCTATTATTAACTAATTTGTTAGGCCATCTTCTGTTTTGTCTCTTTGCATGCCTTTTAAAGCTTTCTTTCATTCTACTGTTACTTTCGGTACCGACTCTGGTGTTTCCTTATTTGGATTTGCAAAGTTATTTCTCATATCACTATTGCATAGCATTGTATATAAAACCTATGCAATTTTTATCATTCCATGTAATTTTTTGATAATATTTAAATATTCATTGGTTAATGCAAATATCTGTTGGCACCCTATTACAAGTCTTCTTTTCATTACCTTAATGCTTTTTCATTTCCTAGTGCTCCTTTAAATTTTGTCTGATTGTGTTTACGAATTTCTTGTATGTTTTTTTTTCTTTATTACTTTGGATAGTTCTGCTCATCATATTTTATCTCGCTTTGATTTTACCTTCATTTCCAATGTTTTCATTATCAATTTTTTTTT
The DNA here is from genome assembly GCF_036898095.1 of Palaemon carinicauda. Lineage (NCBI taxonomy): Eukaryota > Metazoa > Arthropoda > Malacostraca > Decapoda > Palaemonidae > Palaemon > Palaemon carinicauda. The sequence continues at coordinate 78,077,163 of NC_090745.1, forward strand.
TTTTTTTCGTGTTTTCTGGTAGTTTTCCTTGATCTTGGTTTGGAACTTTTCCTCCGATCTCTTGTGCTGATTCCAGTACAAAATTGATGTTCATTTCTTCTTTATTTGCTTTCATTTCATCACGTAGCTAGATGTACATATTTTTTTTATTGCTAAACTGAACTCAGTCCTACTTTTCTCTTATTACAGGAGAGTATATTTTCTTTCTTAAAATTAATTTTTCCTTTCTTTCCTTAAATCTAGACAAGGTTTACTTCTCGCACTTCTGTAGTGGCTTGACTTTAATTTGTTTAACAGTGTTACATCTTTAACTAAATTAACTTTTTCACTTAGAATAAAATCTAGTTCGTTTTTCTTTTATATATTTAGACTTCTCTATGTCCATTTTCAATATTCATTTTTATAAAGAAAGATGTACATGATTATTAGATTGTTTTCCAGCAAATTTTACTAACATGTCTCCTATGATTTTTCTTTTCCCTACTCCAAATTTGCGTACAGCTGATTCCCTTTTCTTCTTTTGGCCTACTTAACAGAGAAGTTACCCTAAGCAAAAGCAAATAGAGTTATATTCTTTTTTAACATATCTCTAGATCTTCATTAAAAAGTTTCTTTTTCTTCCTCTGTATTGGATGTTGTTGGTGTATACGTTTGAATTATATTCATTTTATAATTACTATTTAGTTTGATAATCAGTCTTGGAATTCTGTCACTGATACTTCATGATTCTTCTATTATCTGCGCGATTTTTATTAATAAGAAAACCCACTTTCATGTTCTATGAAGTAAAGTATATGACAATCTTTTAACACTATATAACATTTCCCAGTTACTCTAATTTCACTCGATCTTATTATATCCCAATTCATATCTTTCAGATCTAATTTTGTAACACACGAATGTCCTCTTCCATAAACAGGGTCCTCACATTGTACGTTGCGAGGTTCAGCTTCCACGCACAAACGAAGGAACAAACAAGCACTCACATATACACTGAATATATATATATATATATATATATATATATATATATATATATATATATATATATATATAGAAAGAGGATTTTACTAATTAAACGGCATTTTGCAAACATTGATTTTTTATGACCATTGTAGTATCATCAAATCTATGAAGTACTTCTCTGTTTGTGAGGTTCTCGTCTTCATACCAAAGACAAATAACTTAATTGTCAATCATAATTAGAAATTAGATTAAATATCAGATATAAACGACGTTAAGAAACTTGAAGATAAATTGAACTGAAAGAAAACGATAGTAAAAACATAAAATGCTTAGAAAACTAATAGCTCTAACTTGATCAATATTGGGAATGAGTTTATAGCAAAGAATCAACATCGTTAGTACGATTTTGGTTAAATTCATCAGGTAGGCTTCCCGGTATTTTATGATAGGCATTGTGTACAAATTGTAATTGGTCGCATATAAATCTTCAAAAGAAATATGATTTTGTGGTTGATACACTCGCCTGTCAAAACCAGGAAATCGCTTAAAAGGGATATTTTTCGTCAAAAAAATTCTGGGGAAAGGCCTCCAGACCCCCCCCCCCCATCGTCATTGATTTCTCAAACTTTTAACTCGCCCACCCAAAAAGACGCCCCCACGCCTCATATATAATATATGTACAGATATATATATATATATATATATATATATATATATATATATATATATATATATATATATATATATATATATATATATATATATATCATGTGTGTGAGTGTGTGTGTTTGTATAGAAAATATTGGAGGACGAAAGCCTCAGACATTTCGTTATTCACGTCTAGATTTAGGTTAATTGTCACGCTGGCCAGCGACATCCCCCACCCCTTTTTAAGAAAAAAGTTTTATTAATAAACTTGGGGTTTTCAAACAAATAAGTTTGGCTATTAATTTTTGGATTTTCAAGAATAAATGGTTGAATGTTAAATTCGCCATAGTGGTGGAAAATATTTATTTTGTCAGTTATCTTTATTTTCAGTTTCAATTATTTATTAGTTTATTTTGCTTTTTACAAGTTTTCTTACGACGGTGTTCTTGCTCAAAAGTCAAAAACTATTTATGATTCATCATTTGAAAGTAAATCTATGATAGTCACGAGCATTAGTGTCAAACCCATTTGAATCACAAATATGTCGAAAAGGGTCATTGTGAACTTATCGCCTTCAATGGATAAGTGGTTTTAGGTATATTTCATTTTTTGTATTAACTCATACATAACCGTTTTCACAAAAATTCCCCTTATGTCTTTATCATCGACTCATATTTCATTTGAAATCATAAACTCTAGTGATAGTATCATAAATAGCCCTCTGTTAAAATTATCTGAATCGTTTATCATGCGCCATAGACAAGGATAAGTACAACAGCATATATATATATATATATATATATATATATATATACCTGTATACATGTATACATATATATACATATATATACATGTATACATATATACATATATATACATGTATACATATATATACATATATACATATATACATATATATACATGTATACATATATATATATATATATATATATATATATATATATATATATATATGTATATATATATATATATACATATATATATATATATATATATATATATATATATATATATATATATGGTTAGTGGTGAGATGAATTATAACTTCATTCATCTTCTGCATATTATTTCCTTTAACTCTGCAGTTGTCGCTTGGAAATATATGAAGGTTATCTTTCATGCAAAGGAGAGAACTTTCTTATGAGCATTTCAAATGTATTCTCTTATTTGAACAGATCTTTTCTAGATGTGAGCAGACAAAATCCCTTAGGACAAACGACCGTGTTATAACAAATATTTATTTGCAATACAGAAAAAAATCTGTAGATTCTAAATCATTTTGAGAAATTTACCATTTAGTTTGTTGTCAGTTGATGCTAGTTCACTTGGAGTAGTAACTAGACTGCTTCGGTCAGCAAACCTAGAAGCATTGGCAGATGTACTCCTGTCCTAAGCTTTCCACTCCACCTAGAGCCAGCCCTAAAAGATAGATAAGTCTTTAACCACCCAATTTAAATTGGAAACCAGAATTTGTATAGAATTTGTTTAAATGAAATATGAATATAATTTTTGACTACACTAAAATTTTGTTCACAATATATAAAGGCAAATCAACAAATTTAAATTCACCTCCAAAACTAATCTCAATTTAATAATTTCTAAAATTGCAAATCAAAAGCCAACAATTTCAATCATTTTGACCTAATACATACATACATATACCAAAGGCATTTCCCCCAATTTTGGGGGGTAGCCGACATCAACAAGAAACAAAACAAAAAGGGGACCTCTACTCTCTACGTTCCTCCAGCCTAACCAGGGACTCAGCCGAGTTCAGCTGGTACTGCTAGGGTGCCACAGCCCAACCTCCCACATTTCCACCACAGATGAAGCTTCATACTGCTGAGTCCCCTACTGCTGCTACCTCCGCGGTCATCTAAGGCACTGGAGGAAGCAGCAGGGCCTACCGGAACTGCGTCACAATCGCTCGCCATTCATTCCTATTTCTAGCACGCTCTCTTGTCTCTCTCACATCTATCCTCCTATCACCCAGAGCTTTCTTCACACCATCCATCCACCCAAACCTTGGCTTTCCTCTTGTGCTTCTCCCATCAACTCTTGCATTCATCACCTTCTTTAGCAGACAGCCATTTTCCATTCTCTCAACATGGCCAAACCACCTCAACACATTCATATCCAATCTAGCCGCTAACTCATTTCTTACACCTGTTCTCACCCTCAACACTTCGTTCCTAACCCTATCTACTCGAGATACACCAGCCATACTCCTCAGCCACTTCATCTCAAACACATTCAATTTCTGTCTCTCCATCACTTTCATTCCCCACAACTCCGATCCATACATCACAGTTGGTACAATCACTTTCTCATATAGAACTCTCTTTACATTCATGCCCAACCCTCTATTTTTTACTACTCCCTTAACTGCCCCCAACACTTTGCAACCTTCATTGACTCTCTGACGTACATCTGCTTCCACTCCACCATTTGCTGCAACAACAAACCCCAAGTACTTAAACTGATCCACCTCCTCAAGTAACTGTCCATTCAGCATGACATGCAACCTTGCACCACCTTCCCTTCTCGTACATCTCATAACCTTACTCTTACCCACATTAACTCTCAACTTCCATCTCTCACACACCCTTCCAAATTCTGTCACTAGTCGGTCAAGCTTCTCTTCTGTGTCTGCTACCAGTACAGTATCATCCGCAAACAACAACTGATTTACCTCCCATTCATGATCATTCTCGCCTACCAGTTTTAATCCTCGTCCAAGCACTCGAGCATTCACCTCTCTCCACACTCCATCAACATACAAGTTAAACAACCACGGCGACATCACACATCCCTGTCTCAGCCCCACTCTCACCGGAAACCAATCGCTCACTTCATTTCCTATTCTAACACATGCTTTACTACCTTTGTAGAAACTTTTCACTGCTTGCAACAACCTTCCACCAACTCCATATAACCTCATCACATTCCACATTGCTTCCCTATCAACTCTATCATATGCTTTCTCCAGATCCATAAACGCAACATACACCTCCTTACCTTTTGCTAAATATTTCTCGCATATCTGCCTAAATGTAAAAATCTGATTCATACAACCCCTACCTCTTCTAAAACCACCCTGTACTTCCAAGATTGCATTCTCTGTTTTATCCTTAATCCTATTAATCAGTACTCTACCATACACTTTTCCAACTATACTCAACAAACTAATACCTCTTGAATTACAACACTCATGCACATCTCCCTTACCCTTATATAGTGGTACAATACATGCACAGACCCAATCTACTGGTACCATTGACAACACAAAACACACATTAAACAATCTCACCAACCATTCAAGTACAGTCACACCCCCTTCCTTCAACATCTCAGCTTTCACACCATCCATACCAGATGCTTTTCCTACTCTCGTTTCATCTAGTGCTCTCCTCTTCCTCTATTGTAATCTCTCTCTCATTCTCATCTCCCATCACTGGCACCTCAACACCTGGAACAGCAATTATATCTGCCTCCCTATCATCCTCAACATTCAGCAAACTTTCAAAATATTCCGCCCACCTTTTCCTTGCCTCCTCTCCTTTTAACAACCTTCCATTTCCATCTTTCACTGTCTCTTCAATTCTTGCGCCGGCCTTCCTTACTCTCTTCACTTCTTTCCAAAACTTCTTCTTATTCTCTTCATATGACTGACCCAGTCCCTGACCCCACCTCAGGTCAGCTGCCCTCTTTGCCTCACGTACCTTGCGCTTTACTTCCACCTTTTTCTCTCTATATTTTTCATACTTCTCTATACTATTACTCTGCAGCCATTCTTCAAAAGCCCTCTTTTTCTCTTCCACTTTTACCTTCACTCCTTCATTCCACCATTCACTGCCCTTCCTCATGCTGCCTCCAACAACCTTCTTGCCACATACATCACTTGCAATCCCAACAAAATTTTCTTTTGCTAACTTCCACTCCTCCTCTAAATCACCAGTTTCTCTTACTCTCACCTCGTCATATGCCATTTTCAACCTTTCCTGATATTTACTTTTTACCCCCGGTTTTATTAGCTCTTCAACCCTCACTAGCTCCCTTTTACATCCACCTACTCTATTCCCCCACTCTTTTGCTACAACTAATTTTCCTTCCACCAAAAAATGATCAGACATACCGTTAGCCATACCCCTAAACACGTGCACGTCTTTCAATCTTCCAAACATTCTTTTAGTTACCAACACATAATCCATTAATGCCCTTTCTACTACTCTTCCATTTGCCACTCTTACCCATGTATACTTATTTTTATCTTTCTTTTTAAAAAAGCTAGCACTTATTACCATCTCTTGTTCAACACACATATCTACCAGTCTCTCACCACTCTCATTTTCACCTGGTACGCCATACTTCCCAATGACACCTTCTACCTCTCCAGCGCCCACTCTAGCATTTAAGTCACCCATAACAACTACATAATTCCTTCTACCCAGTCCTTCTACACACCTAGTTAATTCATTCCAGAACTCATTCCGCTCTTCTTCACTTTTCTCACTACCTGGCCCATACGCACTGACAAACGCCCAACATTCCCTACCCAACCTAACCCTTACCCATATTAACCTAGATGATATCTCCTTCCATTCCACTACTTTACCTGTCATCCATTCACTCAGCAATAAAGCCACACCCTCTCTCGCTCTTCCCCTTTCAATCCCAGACACTCTACCAGACATTTCACCAAACATTACTTCACTCTTTCCTTTCATCTTTGTCTCACACAAGGCCAATACATCCATCCTTCTACTTCTAAACATACTTCCAATCTCACATCTTTTACTCTCTATCGTACTACATCCACGCACATTCAAACACCCCAAAACTAGAGTGCGGGCAGCAGTCACTCTCCCCCCAGCTCCATCTCTTTGTTGCTGTCTCACAGGATTTTTTATACAGGAGAGGGGGTTCCCAGCCCCCTCGTCCCGTCCCTTTTAGTCGCCTCTTACGACACGCAGGGATAACGTTGGCGCTATTCTAATTGTTTTATGCCCCCGCGGCCACAGGGGGCATTTGACCTAATTAACAAATTAAATATACGTGATGAAGGCATCACTTAGAATATATGTTAAAAGGCTCAATTTCTATAAATCAAGCAATTTATGGTCGACAATTGATAATTTTAACTAGTGTAGCCTATAAACAAACCTAGTTTCACGAGCGATTTTCAATTACTGTGTTCAAGGCTTTATTTATTTTTTTACTTGAGGATGATAAAAGTCACCAAGAAATGCCACTACTATTGTGCCAATCAATACAATAACCCACCTTATAGCGACTTCATAGGATGAAATAGAGAATGGATATGATAATTCCATAGCCATCGCTGAGGTCGCCTCCACATTCATCAATTGAGGTGTAGAGTTAATTTAATTCTTCATGGTGTTACACTTGGTATTCATAGCACTGAACACAAAGTCCCATCGTTGTAGAGTCCTGAAGAAAATGTCCAGCACTACGACGAAGAACATAAATCGATAAAATATCCAAAGTTAGGGTGAGGTGAGGAAGAGTAATCACTCCTTGACGGTTGGTGTTGGACTGATTTTCCCTTCCAACAGTGACTTCAAGGTTACTTCGTAGAGTTGTTTGGCTCGGAATATTCAGAAAATTAAGTAGTTATATTTAACTCCTCTTTACTTTGGATTGCACAACGAAGGCTGAGGTCAGTTAATTAGCACAATTTTATTCACAGTGATTTACGAAAAATAAAGCCTCAAACATTAATTGAACAAACTAGAATTAAATTAAATTAAACAAATTGAAAGATACAAATTCAAAGAAATTATAAAGTAAACTATGGAGATAATTACCAATTCCAAGAAATGTTTCTCCATGTAAGGTAATTACCGATCATAAAAAAAAATTTCTCAATCACCCAAAATAGCCATAATCTTTTTACAAAATGTTATAGGAATGTATATTAAAATATATATTTTATGCACTCCGAGGGGAGGGATTGAATTTTCATCTGAAAAATCAGTGGAAAATAAATTTAAAACAAAATAAACTTAACTAATAATATATACAGATTAAATGTCTTCCTGTGAAAGAATTTTCTTAGTTTTAACCATGCTGTCAATGGTCACTTGACATTAAAGGAATAGGGCATGTCACATAACGCTTGACAAATCTTCGACTTTTACCTAGCATTACTTTAGCCCCAGTAACTTAATCGTAAATATTCTTGGTGAGCTCTTCAACAATTCCTATGAGGTAATCAATGGCTTTGGTCATATTTTCTTTAACAAGAACTAGATCTCCTACCCTTAACTGTTTATGTGGTACAGTTTTATACCTATCCTTTTTACTTGTTGCTTGATATACAAGATGGTTTAAAAAATCATTATTATAGAGGTCCATCAGCTTAGATTGTACTCTAACAAGTTTTTCATAGGAGTTCCTTATCAAATCCACTGGATCAACTGACCAATCCGGATCTGAAGTAGTACCTTGCAACTGTGGAATGATATTCAATGTTACAAGATCACGGCCATATTACAACTTCTCTGGAGTTATGACTTCAGGCAATTCCTCCGGAGAATATTCCCTCAATGAGTCTTTAAAGGATATAGGCCTGCGATTAATAAGGTGTACAGTTTTGGATACAGTAAACTCAAAATCCTTGTATGGTAAAATGTTTTTACCAATAGCTCCTTGTATCAGTCTTTTAGACAGCTTAACACAGATTTCAACTAATCCCCCAAGTTCACTGTTACCCTTATAATAGTGATCAAATTTGATCTCATTCATATTATGCCTTCTCAGAAAATCTTTAGTTTCAAAATGAGAAAGAAAAGTCTCTATAATATTGGATCCAGCAGTCATAAGAGTTCCCAAATCAGAGGCAATATACTCAGGTTTTCCAAATTGATAAATGTGGAGCTGCAAGGCTCTTAGCAAATCCTCAACCGAGAGACTATCACACAGCTTTAGATTTACCGCTCTTGACCACATGCAACTAATTACAAGGATCCATACCTTTTCTTTGGAATTGTTCACTTTAACATAAAAGGGTCCCATATGATCAATGTAAATATTACGGAATGGGACATTTGGTGGATCAATTCTAACTTCACGATAAGAACTTTGGTTTAATTTAATAGGTCTTTCCCTGAACCTTTTGCATCCAATACAGACCCTTATATACTTCTTTACTAAAGAAAATATATGGGGAATCCAAAAAGTTTTCCTAATTTCTTGTATAACAGAATAACCCCCTGCATGATGCAAGCGAAGACGTGTGTGCCTTATTAACAAAGGAACTAATGGGCTACACTTTGACATCAGCAGGGGAAAACCATAGTCCCTGTATTTCCTAATTTTCTTAATTCTGTTACACTTACTTTTTACTCTCAGCAACCCTTTGTTATCTTGATATATATTTAACTGAGAAACCAAAGGTGGAATGTCACTTAATTTCTTTGAAGCAGAATTAAAGTACTCAAAAATCTCAGGAAACAGACTTTTCTGGTCCAATAGAATTACTCTATGATATGCCTACTTGTAATAGTTAAAATCAGCAGAGTGAAGAAACAAATGAGAATACTGGTCTGGATGTTTGCAAACTAAGGAGGTTTTCAGACAATTCACAAACTTTATTACTAAAGCATTGGTATTAACCAGCTTACCAAAACTAGATACTTTTTCAGGAGGAATTAATTGATAATGATCAGTGCCTTGAATTTCAACATATCCTGCAAAATGTTCTACCCTTTCAGAATAATCTGGGTCTGGAACCAGTACTGTAAGAATATCTCTACTAATAGTGTTATCTGATGCATCAGTCAAAAATTCTGGTCCCGTGAGAAAATTAGTCTTAGTTAACCGATTATGAGAAATAGGTCTGGTTACACAGTCTGCTGGGTTTTGTACACCTGAAACAAAAGAAAACTCCACCTGATGTGCCTCACACAAGTTAGCAATGTGTTCTAGTCTATTAAGAACAAACACTGAGCGTTTCTGCATTTTATCAAGCTTATGTACATACGAGTTGACCCAGCTAACCGTAACCAGACTGTCAGAGTACATTCGCAGTTTATTAATCTTTATAGCTTCAATGCACCGATCTCCAGCAATATCTTGATATATATCAATTAAGCACTCTGTACCCAAAGACAATGCTTGTAGCTCTAGAGACGGAATGGATTTTGACTCCAATTGCTTGTTGACAATTTTCGATTTTGACATTACGAAAGAAACAACATTTGTATTCAAGTTAAGAAAGTAAATGACGCAACCAAACATGACCTTACTACTGTCGGCAAATCCTACAAGATCATATAAATCCTTCCTATTTCCAACATTTCTGTCCAACATAACTGGTGGAGCAGAGTTTGCCTGCCTGGCAATACAACGCCACTCCCTCACTTGAGAGTCTGTCAATGTATCATCCCATCGCAAATTTCTTTGAACTTGCAAATCGTGCAAAAATAGCTTTGCTCTGTTCTGAAGGGGAGCATTAAAATTGTATACATCAAAATGGTTAGCAATAGACTTCAAAATAAGTCTCTTAGTGTTTGCTGAAATATCTAAAATGCTTGCCTTGGTAGAAATCTTATCAGTGGAACGATGCCACTGAAGACCTAGCAGTTTAATAGGGTCAGAAGTCACTTTATCAAAATCATCATGAATATTCTCTTGTAGAGATGAACAATTTGTTGCAAAATGCTGCAAGTTAAATCTATAAGGTTTGAATATATCAGGAAGCACAGAATATGCCCACTTAAGATCAGCTTCCTCATCTGTAATGTATGCCCCATTTTCCATATATATTAGTTGATATACAAGACTCTTCATCCTGTTTATTTTGGAATCCGGCGTTTATCCAATATCAAAATTTTAAAGAGGGCCAACATGAGAATTGTGGGACTACACCTTAATCCGAAACTTAACCTAGAACATTTATACCCTACTAATGAATAATCTGCTTTCTCAATATTTCTATACCAAAGAAACAGTATCCCTATTTTGATCATTTTCTGGCAAAGCAATTTGATTAAAAGCCTTTTCAAGATCAAAGCATAATAAAAACTTACCAAATCTTAACTGTAGGAGAGCGGAGGCCAACTTTTGGTTTAATGAAGGCCCAGGAAATATTGCCATGTTGTGACTAACTGCAGTTGGGAATTTAGAACTTTTTTCATACAAATTAGAAAGAAAAACTACACGGCATTTAGTGGTGTCCCTCTCTGGTTTAAAGACCCTCATGAAAGGCATGCAACTATGCTCAGGATGAGTATCCATAAAATCCTCAAGATTATCAATTCTTTCTATGATGCCTAATGTCTCCTGAGGCTTAAAGGTGTCATTTACTAAGGCTAACTTATCAGGTAATTTTTGTAATTTAGATGTAAGGGTTTTCAACACCGATTTGGCTAAATTGTAGTTGTGGCCTAGTAGATGACTAACTTTTGGGTTCCATAACAGTGGCATACACAATCTTCCATCAACAGTCCTATGGGTTTCTTCTAAAGCATACTCTATAAGCCTGTCATTCAGTTCTACATTATCTTCATGATATTGACCTCTGTCTTCCCCAACATAATATTTACAAGAGAGTTCTAAGCATTCATTTGTAGCCCTATTCATCTCAGATTCTATTATCTGACCATCATCATCAAACAACTCATATGTATTAGAAGTCTCCAATTCATTTAAAGCTGAAGATTCTACTGAAACGTTCTCTTTAGTTCCTGTTGGAAGTACATTTACAGCTTTTAACATATTTTGCACATTTGACTTCATGGAAGAACAAAGATTCAAGAATCTTAAATTGCTCTTTAATTTATTTATGTCTCCCTTTAGTAAAATACCCAAGCATGTATCAGAATGAATGGAATCATTTAATTTCCCAAACACTATATCCTTTTCAGGGATAGAATGCAAGGACTCTGATCCTAATATAAATTTAATATTGACTATCCTATCTGTAGAATTTAACAATCCCTGATCTGCTAGCTTGTATCCCTTTGCAACAAACCCACCGACTACTTCATTTAGCCCATGTAACTGCAATGAAATATCAATTGAGGGAAGACAAAATGCATATACCATATAACTATTGCTACCAATTGGCAACTCAGTTTCAACTTGTTTAGTCTTATAACTCTTAGAGGAATTAATACCATTAATGGTTAAAGAAACTGCATTATTTACAACTTTTAAGTTTAAATCTTGAGCCAAATTTTCTTCAATGTAATTTGCTTGACATCCAGTGTCTTTAAGGACCCTGAGGTTGGTACAGTTGCCTCAAAGTATTCCTTTACCCCTTACGCTTATGTTTTATGAAAATAGTATGGTAACACCGCAATGAAAGCCTATTTGTCTTGTAACGACGGACGTGAATGGTCGAGCTATTGTTATGCCAGTGCTCCTATTTTTATAAACACTACTGTAGACAATATATTAATGATATACGAATAATAGTTCACATTACAAGTGAAATAAGTATAGTAACAGAGTAGTAATAATAGCAATGGTAAAAATCATATTCATTCCTGATTAATCAGACATCGTCAACCTTCGTTACATTCAGTTGAGGCAGGCGTTTGCTGAAATCCAACTTTAGTTCATAGTAGATATATGGGTTCTTTTTTCAGAACATAATTATTTGAATGGAAATACGCTTTCGATTTATATAATCCATCAATTTATAAAGAAATGAGATCATAAACCGCAAATTTCAAGACCTATAAATATAATTTCATAAAGGCAATTATGATAGCCATTGACAGGTCATGATACGGAAGGCTTGGGGAAAAATTAATAGACAACCCGATGTATAAAGGAACAAATATATCCAGTGTATCATTCATATATATATATTTTTTTAATTCGAGCCACGTCTCACCAGAGTAGCCTAGATGGAAATTTCTCTGGGCGGTAATTAAACTCGAGTCATCTGAGTAACAACACACCTTGCCCACCCTGATGGTCTTTATATCATGATAAAATCAGTACTCATATTGATGAGAGAGAGAGACTGAACTATGGTTGGTTTTATTTTGTCAATTTCGTTGGTATTATCAAACAATACTATATAGACCTTTTATAATACCTTGATAATGACAACAGGGACTCGATTAGATAAATGTTGTATAGCCATGTCATTATATAATAAGATAACTCCGATATCCTTGTGTCTTCAATACTTATTACAATACGGTGGGGGTCTGAAACAAGTTATTGACGTCAAACTAGCTGTTTCACAGTTCTCGTTCAATATGTAATATTTCCCTCCACATATGACCTAACAAAACATCAAGAAGGAATCATCAGTCGCATGTTAATTTTTATGAAAATAAATTCCATGATGATCATTCTCAGAGTAGTAAGGTATAAATTCATGACGGGCAGTTCGAGAATTTATCGGTTGTCAAAAGCCCACTTGACAACGGAATTACTTTAGGGAATGTAAGTGCTTCGTAAGATATCACTTTTAATACTAAATATTCTAGATAAGATAATTAGCAATTAAAACTTGCAACTAGATGCACCATAGATGGGTAGATACATAGAGATAAAGAGATGGATTGAATTGCTTTCAGGTATCGTCAGGTTTAGAATTTTTTTTTTTTTATTTTACATTTAACTTAAATGACTAAATTGCACCCTCAGTTGAGCTGGCCTTGGTCTTAATCGTTGGTAAAAAATGAAATACCCAAGTCTTTTATTATATGATTATGAATTTTCTTTATTAAAATCAGCTGGATTCATCGATGAATTTATAGCAAATATCTGAAAACTATGTATTACAAATTTGTGATATTCAATGTTTAATCGCAATCATAACTTCGTATTAACCTTTTGTTTTAGTACTCAAGCGATACTGGTTGATTGAAGCTTATTATTTTTTTTTTTTCAGTTTCCATTTTCATAACATTCCTTACATTTGTGGGCAAGGTTTAGTGAAATCACTATGGAAATAAATTATTTAATTCTAGTTATACAATGTTGAATTGTAAAAAAGAAAATAAGTAAAACAAGATCGTATTTGAAACATTAATATTTTGTCCATCCACCATTATGTGCAATAACATCTTGCAATCTGTTTTGCATTGACGAGACGTGGTTATACACAACTTGTCGGTTGCGGCGGAACAGTTCCCAATTGTTGAGAACATGCTGGAAAAGACGCTGGTGGTTACGCTCCTGACCCTGCTCCCAGCTGTTGACGATGTTCCCCCAGACATTTTCGATCGGGTTCAAGTCGCATGCTTTGCTCAGCCAGGGAAGGAGAACAATGTCGCGCTGTTCAGCAAACCATGCTCGGACAATCCTCGCAGTATGGATGGAACAGTTATCCTAAAAGAAATAATATAACTGATTAATCATACTGTTAGAACAAGGTGGAAGGAGAACAATTTATATTTTCAAAATAAATGACGGCAAAATAATGCCGTTTAGTCCAGCAAAAGGAGTCACAATAATGATTAATAAAAGGGCTTGAGTAGCCAAGGAGGAGACGTGGGTGTTGTGTGTTGATAAGAATATTCGGTCTACTTTTCATGAAGAGGCAAAAAATACCTTGTAACAATTTCAGTGGCTTTATTTGGCCGCTTTAGATTCATCAGGGAATGTAGATCAATGATGTTGATGTAAGATCCTTTTACAGTTATAAAACTAATAAATCCAAGACAAAAGTCTTATTGAGTAATTTGAAACTACTTTATGACCAATATCAGCAATGAGTTGATACCATATTTGTCAAGAAAGGGCATTCATATAACTAAAAAAAAAAAAAAAAAAACAATGCACATACCTGCATGAAAATTATCTGCTCAGGATAAGGAAGAGCATAAGCGCGAACGGAAGGAACCATCACCTCTTCCAAAATTTCGAGATACTGCTCAGCGTTGAACCTTCCACTGATCTCGGCCAATTCACCAACGCCATGCAGGTGTATCCACCCCCAAACGTTACAGGTGATATGGCCGCTTCTGGCTACTTGATAAATATTCTGGCTGTCGTATCTCGTGTTATCACGCCTCCAGCAATGCAGACGACCATGCGTGTTAGAAGCGAAGGTCTTTTCGTCACTGAAAATTACTCTGCCCCAGAAGTCTAACCCCTCTTCCAAATAACGTTGAGCAAATTCCAGCCGTGCCGTTTTATGACGATCCTCCAGCTTTTGTTTCACTGCCGGAGTCCTATGGTGGATACCGTCTGCGTGGAGCCTATTTCTTATAGTTCCAGACGAAACACGCAAGTTCAGTGTGTCCCTTATGGCAACTGCATTTATAAATGGGCTTTGCGTGGCTACTTCCGAAATTGCCCTATCTTCTTCTGGGGTCGTTTTTCTTGGCCCACCAGCTCTTGGCCTGTCGTTGAGGTTTCCAGACTCTTCCCATCTTCGACACCAAAGTCGAACTGTTGGCAATGAAATTCCTAATTCTCTTGCAATACGTTTGTAAGACATGCCAGAGTCTCTCATGCCTACAATTCTGCTCCTATTGCTGATTCTTTGTTGATTGCGATCCATTGTCTACTCTAGTCACTAAACCGCTACTCCAGAGAATGACATAATGGACTAACAGAGGTCACGACATCACTTACTGGCCCCGCCTCTCTCTCTTTCTGAGTTATACAGCTTTAATCGAGTCCCTGTGTCATTCTCAAGGTATTAAAAAAGGTTTATATAGTACTGTTCGATAATACCAACGAAATTGACATAAAATAAACCCAACCATAGTTCAGTCTCTCTCTCTTATCTATATGAGTACGATTTTATCGGTGTGCAACCATATCTACCAATGATATAAAGACCATCAGGGTGGTTAAGGTGTGTTGTTACTCAGATGACTCGAGTTTAATTACCGCCCAGAGAAATTTCCATCTAGGCTACTCTGGTGAGACGTGGCTCGAATTAAAAAAATATATATATGAATGATACACTGGATATATTTGTTCCTTTATACATCGGGTTGTCTATTAATTTTTCCCCAAGCCTTCCGTATCATGACCTGTCAATGGCTATCATAATTGCCTTTATGAAATTATATTTATAGGTCTTGAAATTTGCGGTTTATGATCTCATTTCTTTATAAATTGATGGATTATATAAATCGAAAGCGTATTTCCATTCAAATAATTATGTTCTGAAAAAGAACCCATATATCTACTATGAACTAAAGTTGGATTTCAGCAAACGCCTGCCTCAACTGAATGTAACGAAGGTTGACGATGTCTGATTAATCAGGAATGAATATGATTTTTACCATTGCTATTATTACTACTCTGTTACTATACTATTTTTCTAAGTATTTAACAGCAACTTATTTCACTTGTAATGTGAACTATTATTCGTATATCATTAATATATTGTCTACAGTAGTGTTTATAAAAATAGGAGCACTGGCATACCAATAGCTCGACCATTCACGTCCGTCGTTACAAGACAAATAGGCTTTCTTTGCGGTGTTACCATACTATTTTCATAAAACATAAGCGTAAGGGGTAAAGGAATACTTTGAGGCAACTGTACCTTTAATTGAAATATTAAAAGTTGGCAAAATTATATACTCTCAACCTCACTATTTAAAACTTCAGTTATAGTAGCAACACTACTGTTTGAACTACCAGCCACATCTCCATTACCACTCTCAGAGTTTCTAACTCTATCTGTACTGTTACTGGCTTTACTTTCCTTTTTCTTTACGGATTTTGGATTTTCTTTAATGCTGGTAGCACCTTTTTCATCGGGACACAAAAATGACATATGCCAGCCTTTGCAGCTTTTATATCTGGAATTAAATCTGAATCTGCATTCTGATAATATGTGACTTGGATAGCCACACTTTGAGCAAGCACCCAGTTCCTCCAATTTTTTTCTTTTATCTTTGCTGGATACAAAGTTAGGACATTTACTCAAAAAATGGCTTGGATCTTCGCCTAATTTACTGCAAATGCTGCATTTACCTACTTTAGAGTCAAAAGAAACCTTGACAGCCAAGCTAGTAGTGTCAGACTTTTGTTTCTCTACTTTCTTACCTTTTTTACATTGTAAATATCTCTCACTAACATCAAAGAAATTATCCCTAATTTCTGCAAGAGATGGCCTAATTTTGTTAGTTATGGCACTCATATGACACTTAAATTTCTCATTTAAGCCATTCCAGAAGAAGAACTGAAAAAATCATGTCAACATCAATATTTAACCCTTCTGCACTGTTAGGGGTCTTTTTGACCCGAAAACAATTTTACATTACCATATCTTTTTTGTGTTTAGAGATTGAAGCTTCATACTCCTTGAATTCTCCTGACTTTAAGAGGTTATTATGTTGCCTAAGCCTGGTAAAATTTTTCCCAATAGTTAATGAGCAGCAAAAAAAGTAACATCTAATCTGTTCGGGTCAAAATGACCCGTACCTACTTTTTCCTGTAATTTTTCACAGTTATCCGCTATCTGTATCAAAGATGGTAGGATTATTGAAGATATCCTTTCAAATGTAGTATATACAATTTCTTTAATTATTGCATTCATGGAAAATTTATCTTCTTTGTTTACAAGGTATAGATAAAAAAGTGAGAGA
Source organism: Palaemon carinicauda (assembly GCF_036898095.1). Taxonomy (NCBI): domain Eukaryota; kingdom Metazoa; phylum Arthropoda; class Malacostraca; order Decapoda; family Palaemonidae; genus Palaemon; species Palaemon carinicauda. Next base: position 78,094,346 of record NC_090745.1, read on the forward strand.
ACTTCCATAAAATATCTCCTAGTAAAATTCATCAACCATGGATAAGTAAGTCTTTACATCATTGTAAGATTGTTGGGTTTGATTTATGATGATTCAGAGGAAATATTGGTTAGAAAAATGCTAAGTATAATATTATATCATGAAAATTATTACCAGCAATAGTCTAGGTCACATGTTTTGGACACTAACACAAGCAGTTTTCTTTGTTTGTGTTCCAGAAAGTGTAAAGCTTCCCCTGTAAACAAGTTTTATGGTCATGAATCCGGTGAAAAAAGTGATTGTATATCTTCAGAAAGTGATGATGGTGAAAAGGACCATCTGTCAGTTCATGATGATCTCAGTGACTCTGACTATAAAAATGAAGCTGAAGAACAGCATTCTTCCGGTCCAAATTATTCAACCAGAAAGGGAAATACCGGTATGGATAATGGCAATGAACCTTATGATCAAACATCTACCACCTCAAATTCCACATCCATTGATACTGACTGTAATGATGAAGAACAGCCACCTTCCTCTGTGAATTTCACATCCAAACAAGGAAATATTGTATGGTCTTCAGAAAAAGCAAACAGGTCATCAGGAAAAAAGTGTGCAAGAAATATCATTGATCAAACTCCTGGTATCAGTCGTTATGCAGCTTCAAGAATATCTGATATACTGTCTGCATTTGAATTATTCATAACTCCAAAATTTTTCAATATTATTTCAAAAAATGACAAACAAAGAAGCTAATCGCGTCTTGGGTTCAGGAGATATAATTAGCCTAGAAAACCTGAGAGCATTTTATGGATTACGTCTTTTAGCAGGAGTTTATAAATCTCATGGAGAGTCTCTTAGGAGTCTTTGGGATGACACATATGGACGTCCTATATTTCGAGCTACAATGTCTCTTGAAACCTTTATGAAATATTCTAGGTTTATTAGGTTTGATGATAAATCGAAGGAGATCCACAGACAAAGTTGCTCCTATTAGAGATGTTTGGAACATTTGGGTTGAGAGACTCCCTCTGATGTATAACATATCATCAACTGTTACCGTAGATGAGCAACTGGTTCCTTTTAGAGGAAAGTGTCCATTTAGACAGTATATTCCATCAAAACCTGATAGATATGGGATAAAGATTTGGGCAGCATGTGATGCAAAGAATAGTTATCTTTGGAATGCTGAAGTTTACACTGGGCGTAAAGATGAATCTGCAGAACGTGAGCAAGGTAAACGTATTGTTCTGCAACTTACAGAAGGGCTTAAAGGTAGAAATGTAACTTGTGACAACTTTTTCTGTGGCTTAGATTTAGCTAAGGAACTGAAAAAGCGCAAACAAACAATTGTTGGAACTATCAGAAAAAATTGAAAAGAACTCCCAGTTGAATTCTGTAACCCTAAAGGAAGGACCATATATGCTACCCGTGAAGGTTACTATGAAGAAAATATAATTATTTCATATTGTCCCAGCAAAAGAAAAACTGTAGTATTGTTGAGTAACATGCATGATAGTGTCACTTGTAGTGATAAAGAAGAAAAGAAACCTGACATAATTGAATTTTACAATTCAACTAAAGGAGGAGTTGATAATTTAGACAAACTTGTTGCAACTTATAGGTCAAAGCATCAGACAAGGAGATGGCCTATGGCCTTGTTGGATAACATAATGGATGTGTCTGCCTACAATGCTTTTGTCCTTTGGAATCTAGTGCAACCTAACTGGAGAGCAAAAGATACCTCCAAAAGAAGAATTTTCCTTCAAGAACTTGGATTGGCCTTAGTCCAACCTGTATTGTCTTCAAGGGTATCGTTGCCTAGGACGCCAAATGCCCGACGAGTTGCTGAAGCAGCAAGACCATCTATAGAATATAATAATTCTCAATCTCAAGAAAGAGCTGTAAAGAGACAGCGTTGTCATATGTGTAAAAATGACAACAAAGTAACCACAATATGTTCTGTCTGCCGAAAAACTACATGTAAGCGGCATGCTGTTGTAATGTTCAAGTGCAATAAATGCATCTAATTCCTAATCTTTAATGAGCTAGGCTGGTTGGGAGGATTAGGTGTGGGGTCTAAATGACAGTCACTTCCACGTAATAGACCCTGGGCATACAAGATAATCAATTATGTACTTTGTATGGTGGAGAACTGTCAGAATTTATGAGACGGGTCATTTTGACCTGGAACAGATTAGATGTTACAAAACGGGTGAATTAATAAAATTGTAAGCTCTCTATATACACTGGCCATTCTAAATCTTAGAAAAGTTATGCAAAAAGAGGGTATTGTTATATGTGCAAAAATTTTTAGCAATGTAACAGCAATCTTCCCAAAAATTAGATATAAATCCATGGTGTCACAATAGTCAACTGACATAATTTCAACTGAAACCTATTTTTTAATAAAGTAATTGGCTGGTAGAGGTAATTTTGGATCCTAAATGATATTAATATTCTTGCAGTGTACCTTGGACATGAAAAATAATCTTATAAAGTACTTTGTATGGCAAGAAACTGTCAGAATTTATAAGACGGGTCATTTTGACCCGGAACATATTAGGTGTTACCAACATTTTAACAGACCACAAGGGTTAAGGTCTTAACGCTTGCTACTAAATTGCTTACTTTCCCAATATATTCAAAAGGATCATCATCATCTGAAAGTTTTATTGAAGATATTTGCTTTATGGTATTAAATATTTGAATTTCTCTTGAGCCTAAAGCCTTCTCTAGCAAAGCTTTTGCATCAGCATAACTCTGACTTTGAACATCCAAAGTGTTAATTAATGTGAGAGCTCTACCCTTTACCTGTTGTTTTAACAACAATAACTTATCATATTCTGGGAATTTAAACTTTGAAAGGGTTTGTTCAAATTCTACAAAAAACTTCCCAAGATCTTCACCTTCAGTACTATTAAAGGTTGGTAAAGGAGCATGAGGACTCTTTAACAAGGACTGGTGTGACTGATTATCTATAGGCAGATGCCGAACCTGAGGTAAATTTTGTAAAGTAGAGATGCTCTCTTGAATTTTAGTTTTGTACTGTTCACATGCATCAAGCTCAACTAACAAAGCAGCTTCATCACATTCAGTAGAAAACTTTGAATTGTGTATTTTAGAATCTAAGTCAGATAATTTCGTGAAATGCTCTTCAAGCCTCAGTTTCAGTGTAGAACGTTCAATATCATTATATAATGAAAACTGATCCTTCTTATTGTAAATTTCAGTAACGGACCTTCTAACATATTTTCGTGATTTAATCAATATCTCAGTCATCTTGGTACCAGTTTCAGTAAGAATATAAACCCAAATAAAGTCAAAACGGTAATGGAAATATACGTAATCTTAAAATTTAACCAAGGAAATATAACAGTTAAATTACTCCTCGTCTGACTAGCTTGGAAGCGAACCAGCAGCAACTCTTAACAACCAACATCCTCAATCCTGTCACGGTCGCCATGAGCAGAAAAAATGACTTAGGACAAACGACCGTGTTATAACAAATATTTATTTGCAATACAGAAACTAACATCTGTAGATTCTAAATCATTTTGAGAAATTTATAACATTTAGTTCGTTGTCAGTTGATGCTAGTTCACTTGGAGTAGTGACTGCTTCGGTCAGCAAACCTAGAAGCATTGGCAGATGTACTCCTGTCCTAAGCTTTCCACTCCACCTTGAGCCAGCCCTAAAAGATAGATAAGTCTTTAACCACCCAATTCAAATTGGAAACTAGAATTTGTATAGAATTTGTTTAAATGAAATATGAATATAATTTTTGACTACACTAAAATTTTGTTCACAATATTTAAAGACAAATCAACAAATTTAGATTCACCTCCAAAACTAATCTCAATTTCTAAAATTGCAAATCAAAAGCTAACAATTTCAATCATATTTTGACCTAATTAACAAATTAAATATACGTGATGAAGGCATCACTTGAAATATATGTTAAAAGGCCGAATTTTTATAAACAAGCAATTTATGGTCGACAATTGATAATTTTAATTAGAGTAGCCTATAAATAAACCTAGTTTCACGAGCGATTTTAAGGCTTTATTTATTTTTTGACTTGAGGATGATAAAAGTCACCAAGAAATGACACCACTATTGTGCCAATCAATACAATGACCCACCTTTTAGCGACTTCATAGGATGAAATAGAGAATGGATATGATAATTCCATAGCCATCGCTGAGGTCGCCTCCACATTCATCAAACGAGGTGTAGAGTTAATTTAATTCTTCATGGTGTTACACTTGGTGTTCATAGCACTGAACACAAAAGGTCCCATCGTTGTAGAGTCCTGAAGAAAATGTCCAGCACTACGACGAAGAACATAAATCGATAAAATATCCAAAGTTAGGGTGAGGTGAGGGAGAGTAATCACTCCTTGCCGGTTGGTGTTGGACTGATTTTCCCTTCCAACAGTGACTTCGAGGCTACTTCGTAGAGTTGTTTGGCTCGGAATATTCAGAAAATTAGGAAGTTAGTAGTTATCTTTAACTCCTCTTTACTTTGGTTTGCACAATGAAGGCTGAGGTCAGTTAATTAGCAGTTTTATTTACAGTGATTTACGAAAAAATAAAGCCTCAAACATTAATTGAACAAACCAGAATTAAATTAAAATAAACAAATTGAAAGAAACAAATTCAAAGAAATTATAAAGTAAACTATAGAGATAATTACCAGTTCCAAGAAATGGTTCTCCATGTAAGGTAATTACCGATCATAAAAAAAATTTCTCAATCACCCAAAATAGCCATAAACTTTTTACAAAATGTTATAGGAATAATATTTAAATATATATTTTATTCAAGATGACTGCTAAAGTGAGACTCGCTACTAAACAAGAACAGATTAAAAATAGATTTAATCCCGCAAGGGATATTGGGTACTCTGACTGGCCAGACAGTACTACTGTAAACCCAGGGAAATTTCACTTTTCCCTGCGAAACTTTGAATAACTGTTCATGGTAAATTCAAAGTTTGTAATTAAATTTCGGGTCACTTAATAGAGGCTTATGCTTTGTCAAATCATAAGAAAATTAGAATTAGGAAGTTTCCTTCAGAGACAATAATTATGAGGGACCCTTTTATATGTTCGTAACAAAGCAAAAAGAACCTTCGATCCGTCTTCCGCTCCCCTATCAAGCGCTTGGGACAGCGCCGGCAGGTGGTTCTTTCAAACAGTACTCGGTGTTGGGAGTGGAAGTGTTTGATAGAGTCCACATTGACGACCTTTAGATGGAATTATAAGGTAAGCATCACAGTGTTCTGAGATATATAGTCTTAAAAGGGTTGTCAGGGTTGCTGTTTAAATAACAATAGCTAATTAGAGCTGCTAATATGATGAAATATAGATAGTGGAAATATAGTGAGGGGTGTGCTTGTTTAAGGGTGGTGTTCCCTCGGTAGGGATTTGTCAGCGGTCCACGAGGGGACAGAGACGGACAGCCCTTACAGTGGGAGAGCAAACACTTCGGTAAGTAAAGGATATTATCAAGAGGTCTTTACAATTTAATGAGGGAAAATAGAGGTCGTAAGGGGTTAGGCTAGATAAAACATGCCACAGATCGAATAACTATTTAGTGGAATTCTCTCATGGCATTAATTATGCCTATTAATGCTTAGTGCATATTTCTTAAAGACTCGATGTATAGCAAAACCAAGGGATTCACCCGCCTAGTGTTATGAAATTTGTAATAAAGTTATCATACCAGAGGTCTTTATTGGAAATGTTAATAAAAATGTGTAATATGAAGGAATTACCATTACTGGAATTATAGCAGTCGAGTTTTTCTAATAAAACATTGTTGATAGAATGTAAGGATACAGTTTTTCTTTAAATTTTTTTTTCTTTGATTAATTGAAGAATTGTCACTATGAATTTCTTATGTATGTAATTTTTCCAGTGACCATCGACTAAATAAACATGCAAATGTCGACGAGTTTTCACTCCAACACCCCGCTACAGGGATCATTCCATCTACATTGGATCCCCTTATCTGGTTACAGCTCATTTTTCTTTACCTACACATACACCGAATAGTCTGGCTTATTCTTTCCACATTCTCCTTTGTCTTTATACACCTAGCAACACTGAGATTACTAAACAATTCCTCTTTGCTCAGGAGGTTAACTATTGCACAATAGTGGTTTAGTGCCTACTTTCCTCTTGGTAAGGGTAGAAGAGACTCTTTAGCTATGTTAAGCAGCTCTTCTGGGAGAAGGACACTCCGAAATCAAACCATTACTCTCTAGTCTTTGGTAGTGCCATAGCCTCTGTACCAGGATCTTCCACTGTCTTGGATTAGAGTTATTTTGCTTGATTGCGCCCTCGGACACGCTGTTCTATGTTATTTCTCTTGTTTTTTTTTTCTTAGGTTTTATAGTTTGTATGTGAGAGATCTAGTTTAATGTTGTTAGTGTTCCTAAAATATTTCATTTCAATTGTTCATTGCTTTTCTTGTAGTTTGTTTATTTCCTTTTTTCCTTTCCTCGCGGGGCTATTTGTCCTTGCTGGAGTCCTTGGGCTTATAGCATCTTATTTTTCCAACCAGGGTTATAGCTTAGCTTGTAATAATGATAATAATATACAGTCGTAACCGTTCCACATTACCATCATCATAATAATCACAAAAGGATTAATACTCATTCTACATCAATATCGAGAAGAATTGCATATCAAATGCCAAAATGTATATGTATTTTTTTTAAAGTTAAAGTAATTGGGAAGATCGTTGAATATCTTTTTCTAGATATAGCCTGTAGTCATATTCTGACACATTAATGTTGATTGAATTAGATTTCTATGAAGAGATATCAATTACCTTACGAAATTGTTACACTTGAATTTATAGTGAGTATCAGTGCAGATTACATAAGTTTTATCTATCTATCTATCTATATATATATATATATATATATATATATATATATATATATATATATACATAGAGAGAGCGAGTGATATATATATATATAATATATATATATATATATATATATATATATATATATGTATGTATGTATGTATGTATGTAATCATCAGCCGTTGCTAGTCCTCTGTAGAAAAAAAGGCCTAAAGGCCTCAACCATGTCCTTCAACTTGTGTCTGTTTATGGTATTTCCATGCCAGACTATACCTGTAAATTTTCTTAGCTCGTGATTCCATCGCCTTTTCTTCCTTCTCCTACTTCTTTTGCAATATCTATGGTCCCAATCTCTTATTCTTAGTGTCCATCTATTATGTGGCATTCTCATGTAACCTGCCCATGTCTATTTCTTTTTCCTACATGTTTTTGAAATATCCTCTACGTTAGTTTGCTCTCGTATCCTTGTTACTCTTTTTCTGTCTCTTTTTGTTAAAACTGTCATTATTCTTTCCATAGATCTTTGAGTTGTAACTAGCTTATGTTCTAAGACTGTTTAAGGCTCCAAATTATGTATGCACTAGTTATTACTGCTAAGACCATGTGATTAAATATTTTTGTTTTTGAAGAAAGTGGCATTTTAATTTACATAACCTCTCGTATCCTAGTTACTCTTTTTCCGTCTCTTTTTGTTAAAACTCTCATTGTTCTTTCCATAGATTTTTGAGTTGTAACTAGATTATGTTCTAAGACTTTTTTAAGGCTCCAAATATTTCTTGCACAGGTCATTACTGCTAGGACCATGTGATTAAATATTTTTGTTTTGAGAGAAAGTGGCATTTTAATTTTCATAACCTCATTTTCTTTACCAAAAGCTCTCCATTCTCTGCTTATCCTTCTTTTAATTTTGACCTCATGTCCTTGGGAAACATAAGTGCGCATATTCATTTACTATCTCTAAAGGTTCTTCCATAACCCTTATTTGTTGTCTCTCAGAATTTTCATTGAACATTATCCTAGTTTTACTTATATTCATTTTCCGTCCTAAATTCCTTCCTTTTCTATTCAGATCTTCTATCATCCTTTGCAATTCCTCCCATGATTTACTTATTAGAACTGTGTCATCTACAAAAATGTTGTAATGTTAATTCCTAAATTTTCCTTATTTACATTTTTAAAATCTTCTTCTAGAGACGGTGTGCATAATTTAAGGGTGATGTGGTCACCCTGTCTAACTTTTCTTAATCGGAATTTACACTATCTTTATGTAGATTTAGGATGTTTGTACTTCCCGTATAGATATCTTAAAGAGTTCTAACATAATACTCTTATTTCTTGTCTTTGAAAGCTTTCTCATTGTCTACAAAGGTCATGCATGGTGATTTGACATACTCTGTTAATTTTTCCATTAGCTGGCTAACTACATGGGTATGGTCAGTCGAATATCCACTTCTAAAAGTTGCCTTTTTTCTTGGTTGATTAAAGCCTAGTTGTCTGGGTCTTTCTATTTAGCCTAATATGAGCTTTGTAAATAATTTACAATTTACTAAGAGGAAACTCATTGGGCAGTAATTATTCAGGTCGTGTGTCTCCCATTTGTGAAACTATAATAAAACTAAAACAATAATCAACATCCTCCGTTCAATAGTTGCTACAAGAAGAATGTAGTTAAAGACATGTGGTAGATTGATATCATCTCTCTCTCTCTCTCTCTCTCTCTCTCTCTCTCTCTCTCTCTCTCAAGTGGTAAGAATTCATTATATATGAACTGGAAATAAAGAGATTGTTTCGGACATGAATCCAGTTGGAAAAAGTGGAGAGACTAACTACAATTCTATGAGTCCATTATTGCTGTTGGTTGATAGTTGAACGGAAGGATGCAGGCGCTCCAATGATTATAAATATACCTCAAGAGGTTGTCAGTTGATGAGGTTTCCCGGGAATGTATAGTCATGTATTAAATGTAATTGTAGAGATTACTGCTGAAATGTTTTATATATATTATCGGGATGCTGTTATTGCATAGTGCGTATTCACCTTACAAATGCAATTATAAGAAGAAAATGGTTTCAGATACATGAAAAATCGCTCTAGAATAGCCCAGGCTCCCGCCTACTTTGATTATGTTTTCCGACTCCCACTTTTCGAACTTACTAGATCCGCGCTTGATATATCATCTCCTCCTACATCTGATGACGCAAAAGGCCACGGTTAGATTTCACCAGTCCTCTCTATCTTGAGCTTTTAAATCAATGCTTCTCCATTCATCATCTCCTACTTCACGCTTCATAGTTCTCAGCCATGTAGACCTGGGTCTTTCAAGTCTTCTAGTTCCTTGTGGAACCCAGTTGAAAGTTTGGTGAACTAATCTCTCTTCCGAGTGCGAAGAGCGTACCCAAACCATCTACATCTACCCCTCACCATGATCTCATTCACATATGGGACTTGAGTAATATCTGTTATTGTTCCATTTCTAATCCTGTCCACTCATTTAACTCCCAATATTCTACTGAGGGCTTTGTTCTCAAATTTACAAAATCTGTTGGATATTGTTTCATTGTCATACAGTAACACCGATCTCACTAAACTGATACATAGCCTGATATTTGTGTGTAATTTCAGGGAATATGGTTCCTAAATTTTACTTAACCTATTCATAGTCTGATTTGCCTTTTTAATCATTCAAGCTCCAATTCTAAAGACCCTGTATTAGAGATCTTAGTCTCTAAATATTTAAATGATTCCACATCATTAATACTTTCTCCTTCCAATGATTTTTCTCTTCTATTTCATATTCCGTTCTCATCATCTGTCTTTCTTCTATTTATCTTGAGCCCACCCTCACGTGATATTTCATGCATTCTAGGGAGCAAGCTTTGCAAATTCTGTGGTGTTTTGCTTAATAAGACAGCGTCATCACCATACTCTAGGTGATCTAATTTCCTGTTACATCTATACATATATGTATATATATATATATATATATATATATATATATATATGTATATATATATATATGTATATATATATACGTATATATATAAAAATGCATATATATATATATATATATGTATATATATATTTATTTATATATATGTAAATATATATATATATATATATATATATATATATGTATATATATGTACATATATATATATGTGTATATTTGTATACATACATATATATAAATACGTATGTATTTATATATATATATATATATATATATATATATATATATATGTATATATATACATATATATATATGTATATGTATGTATATATATATATATATATATATATATATGTATATATATATATATATATATATATATATATATATATATATATATACACACACACATATATTATCACGACTAGGGAATTACGTAAATTTCCGAGCTCCAAAACGCACCTGCTTTATATTACACAAGCAGGGTTACCTAACATTGCCCTTTGATAATGATTATGAGCAGAAATCCTCCCTTATTCACAAATTTTCCTCCAAATGAAGTCATCTGGAAAGCATTATCGTATAGTAGTATGTTTTCAAGAAAATGTTTTGAATGTTGGGATGATCTGTTAAGAAGTTTTTTTTTCGGATATTCAGGAGATTCAACTAACAAAGGCAGTCTAATTTTCCCTCCACTGCAACACAATCCAGGAGGTTCATTCTTCCATTTCTGAGCATCACAGTGATTATATTATTGTGACATTAGGCCAATTTGTACTATGTTTTCTGTTTCATAGGGATATCTTGGATTATAAGTGAAGTCACCAAGACACTATTGCACAGTATTAAAAGGACATGCTCTTGCTTCTACATGCATGACTATCAATATGGCTCCTATTCTTAGCTCCTTCTGATAATTCTTGGTTTTAATGGACAATCATTCTTTGTTGGTTATCCTGAAGTCAAATCATTCTTTGATTTGTTTATTCCTGATTTCTTAAAGCTGTTATTCTCAGTTGATTATTTTGAAGACGAGAATTTCTGTAGTCTTCATCCTGTGCTTCACGTCTAGTTGCCATTCTGTTTGCATTAGTGTTCCTTCTTAAATTCATCTGCTCTTCGTCTTCTGCTTCACGTCTAGCTAACGTTCTGCTTGCACTGACATTTCTTCTAAAATTCCTCTGCTCTACATTTCTGTCTTCATGTCTAGCTGTCATTCTGCTTGTATTAGTGTTCCTTCACAAATTCATATGCTCTTCGTCTTGAACATCACATCTAGCTGCCATTCTACTTGCATCAGTGTTCCTTCTTAAATCCATTTGCTCTTCATTTTCTCTTATATGGTTAGAAGCCATTCTGTGTGCATGATTTTTTTCCTTCATCCTGTGTCTCATGTCTACCTGCTATTCCTCTTGCAATTGTTCACCTCCGTAAATTCCTCTGCACTTCTGTTTCCTGAGATCTTTTTCTTTTTACCAAATTTGTTTTTTTGGATGTACCAAAAAAAAATTTAAGAAATACATGACTTGACCATTAAATATTCTGTAGAATCTCTTTTTTGGGTGGCACCATTCTGCTTGCATTGGTGTTCCTTCTTAAATTCTTCTGCTCTTAAACTTCTACGTCACGTCTAGCTGCCATTCTGTGCGTATTAGTGTTCCTTTTCAAATTCATCTATTCGTCATATGCTTGCCATTCTATTTGCAAGAGTGTCATTTCTTAAATTTATCTGCTCTTCGTCTTCTGCTTCGTCTAGCTGCCATTCTGCTTGCTTTAGTATTCCTTCATAAATTCATCTGCTTTTCATCCTCTGCTTCACGTCTAGCTGACATTTTGCTTGCATTGGGGTTCCTTCTTAAATTCCTCTGCTATTCGCCTTTGGCTTCTCGCCTAGCTGCCATTCTGTTTGTATTGGTGTTCCTTCCCAAATTCATCTGCTCTTCGTCTTCTGCTTGCCATTCTGTTTGCATTAGTGCCCCTTCTTAAATTCATCTGATCTTTGTCTTCTGCTTCGAGTCTAGCTGCCATTCTGCTTGCATTAGTGTTCCTTCATAAATTCATCTCCTTTTCGTCCTCTCCCTCACGTCTAGCTGACCTTCTGCTTGCATTGGTGTTTCTTCTTGTATTCCTCTGCTCTTCTTCACCTTAGGCTTCACATCTAGCTGTCATTCTGCTTGTATTAGTTTTCCTTCTCGAATTCATCTGCTCTTCGTTTTGTGCCCCACATCTAGCTTCCATTCTGTTTGCATAAGTGTTCCTTCTTAAATCCATCTGCTCTTCATTTTCTGCTTTTTGGTTAGCTACCATTCTGCATTCATGAGTTTTTCTTTATTTTTCATCCTGTTTCACGTCTAGCTGCCATTTCCCACTATAAATTCCTCTGTTCTTCTCTCACTTGCTATCTTCTATTCACCGAATTTGCTTTATCGGATTTATTGAATGAGAACCTTTTTTTAGTTGGCACCATTTTGTAGAAAACTAAATAAACAAAAGATATAAAAATTACATAAATCTCAACCATTAAATATTCTGTAGAATTTCTTTCTGGGTGGAATCATTATGTAGAACGCTGAAAAAATTTTAAATTTCATAAGACTTAGACATTAAGTATTCTGTGAGTTTTTGTACATTTTATCACATGGAAAAGAAAATCAGTGTATGCTGTGTGTGTGTGGAGACAACACCCAAGGACCCTCATTTTTAGGACAAATTTCAAAATTCATATAGCCCTAAATAATCTGTTTATGCAATCTCTATGTCGAAATGCATTGCAATTGGTTCATTACTATTGAATGTAGTTTTAGGGGGTTAGTAATTATGGGGCCCGTAGACCCCCATGGTGGGACTTGATCAAAATAAAATTAGCGAATCGTTAGATTTCTCGATGAAAAATATTTTTTCTTCCTTCTTCAAAGTTTAAGTCTACAGTGCCAGCCAGCTATATTTTACCCAGTTTCATGGACTACAGTTTTAGTTTTATGGGGTCTGTAATTATGGGCCTGTAGATGAAAATTACATAAGATTCGATTATTAAATATTCTGTAAGTTCCTTGAACAATTTTTTCTATTTTACGCAGACACAAACACACACACACACACAGACAATCACCAGATTTATATGTATAGATAATCTGATATCTAAAAGAATACCTCCGAGCTCTGAGAATAATATGTAACTCACAGACGTTAATATATATGAACACAGAATATCTAAAGGCCTCTTTAAGTTAAACTGAAAATAAAACGTTGGTAATTTCTTAACTTTTAACGGGAACTATCTAAAACCAACCTCTTATTTCGGATCTTAGTCAAGGGTTACGAGCAAAGCTCTGAAATTATTATTAGTGATTGAAGTAATACACACCTTACAAAAATAAATATATTCTATAAAAATAACAATTTAAAAAAATGATACCAAAAAAATTAATCACTCGAAATTTAAAATCGGAACTAGACCTTAGATTAAGACAAACTGACACTTCAAAATTTATACAATCACTTGTTTCACTAGATAATTATTCATGTAAATGTTTATTTTGACAGGTAATGAAAAAAGTTACACTACACTATAGTAAATAAATGACTACACCTACTTATACGTAACGATTACTTCTATGTCCTTATGGCTCACACAAGGTTACCGAACGGTTTATTAGAAATATATACAGTTCACTTTTTAACCGAATCTCACAAGGACAGTACTTTCATTAACACTCTTCACATTTAAATTAAACACACAATAATATCATTAATCTTTGAACAAAACTACACATGGTATACATTGGAGAGAAATCACTATTTATGTTTGAGAGGAAATATGTAGTGGCTGGATAGATGCTGGTGAGACGACTGTCGGACGTTGGCTCTTTCAGAGGGTCAGGAGGGATCTCTGGTTCCAATGCATTGATAGGCTCATATATATCATCCTAATTCAATCTAGAAACTTCCAGCTAATCATTTGGGCATGGTCCAGACGACCTCCCACGACAATAGGTTGCCAACTTAGCAGTTTGAAGAAGGGCGTTCCATTCGTCGTCCAATGAGGCAACAGTGCCGGCTAGCTCCTCCCACCTCCTATCATAACATTATAAAAAAGAGTATTCTATAGTCTAGAATCTTCATCCATTTTCAAACCACGTGGAAACATGACGAAATCCATAGCGTTTGTCATGCAGCATACCACGTGTGTGTCATACATACTTTTTAACAAGTTACATAAGACTTCGTAACCAAACTATGAGAAATGAAAATATAATTCTTTAAAATGACGTAAACTTACATATACGGAACTGAATGAAAATACAACTAAATGAATGACCACAGTCTTTTGTCTTTTGTAATTTACATATATTTACTTAATCCTACGTGAGTGGAACTCACCTTGCGAGTTGGCTATACATCTCTTAAATACACAAATAAAATATGTGAATCAAATAATCTTCTCATATGTAGACCAACTTCGTAAGAATATATGTAATATATATATATATATATATATATATATATATATACATATACACACACACACATATATATATACATATATATATATGTATATACATATATATATATATATATATATATGTATATATATATATATATATATAGATAGATAGATAGATAGATAGATATAGATATATACATATATATATATACATATATATATATATATATATATATATATATATATGTATATATATATATATATATATATATATATATATATATATATATATATAAATCATCATTATCATCATCTACTCCTATACCGATTGACGATTGACGCAAAGGGCATCTGTTAGATTTCGGCTAAATACATTAGATAGCCAGTTCCATGTGATGCTCAGAGCCTATCTAACTAAGGCAAGTGACCCCTGCCGGTCCATACTAATTCTTCTATATGTATATGTTAATGTATATATATATATATATATATATATATATATATATATATATATATATATATGTATATGTATACATATAATTGTTATATAAAGGAATACTGAGAAACAGTATACACACAAATACACATGCATACATATACATATCTACACACATACGCACACACATACATATATATATATATATATATGTATATATATATATATATATATATATATATAATATATATATATATATATATATATATATATATATATATATATATATATATATATATATAAAAGGTATAAACAAAAGATCACTCAAACGTATGCACCATCGACATCACACATAGAGGAAGAAATAGGAACTTTTTATGAAGATCTGGAGATATCTATGAAAAAAAACTGACTTAATTTACATTTGTTTTGGGCGATTTCTTTGCTAAAGTAGGTCAAAAGACGATAGCAGAATCAGCAGTAGGTAAATTTCGAGAAACAAAAAATTAAAGAGATTTTATCCTCGAGGAAAAAGATAATTTAGTTAAAGATGTTAAACAAGTTAAATTCAAGTGAGAATCAAAATTTATCTAGATCTAAGGAAAGAAAGACAAATACTAATTTCAAGATATAAAATAAACGTTCCTATGATAGTTTAGTTTAGCAATACAAAATAAGTACTCCCACCTACATGATATAATGGAAACAGTTACTAAACAAGATCAAGGGAAACTATCAGATGAAATGGAGATAGGAAATAATGGTAATATCCAAGGGAGATGAAATAGAATTAGCAGAATTATCCAATAAATAAACTAAACTCCTAAGACATTCGTAAACATAATCAGATCAAAATTGAGGAAACACTATAGAAAGCATCAAATTAATGAAGAAAAGACTTGGAGCATGAGGTCAACAGATGTTTGATTTAAAAGATGAAATTGGAAATATTATAAAAGAGATGAATAGATATAAAGTGCCTAGGATTTCTGTAACTGTTGTACAATAGTGGTATTAGGAATAACTTTTCCAAAAGAAATAATGAAACATCTGAGTCACTACCAAATATACCATAGGAGAAGTAAAGAAGACATGAAAAGAGGCTAAGCAGAGGGAGAAGGTGGCCTAGAAATTGATATAACAATAGAAGTCGGATATTTCATAGTAGTAAAAATCAATGAAATTTAAACAAAATAGCTGCAAGAATGCTCTAAACCTACAGTTTTGAAGTAACTATATCATTTTATTTCTTTTTACAAAAAGAGAGATAAAAAAAGCCTGAAAATTACTTACAAATAAGCTTACTATCAGTGTTGTATAAATTATATACAATGAGCATATTGGCCGAATAGAAAGACAGCTAGACATATCTAACAAAAAGAGCAGGCAGGATTTAAAAGCGGGTATTCAGCAACTGACCATTCCCATGTAATTAACCAGCTAATGGAAAAATCAACAGAATATGAAAAACCACAATGCATGGCATCCATACATTATGGGGTAGCTTTTGATTCTGTTAAAACTTGAGCAGTATTGAAAGGCCAACAAACATAGAGAATAAATTAATCTTTTGTTAGAACCCTTGAAAATATCTATACCGGAAGTACAGCAATTTTAAAACTGCATAAACATAGCAAGAAAAATCCAATTGAAAAAAAGAATTAGACAGGGAATCTATATGTCTCCTAAATTATTTACAGCATGCCTAGAAGTTTGTAAGAATTTAGCTTGAACAATTGTAAGAGTTAGTATTAATAGAGAATACCCCTAACAACTTATTTAAGATTTGCAGATGACATAGTTGTGTTTTTTAAATCATGGGAGGAATTGCAAAATTTGATCGATTTGAATAGAGAAAGCAGAAATGTAGGACTGAAAATGAATATGAGTAAAACTAAGATATTGTTCAATGAAAATGCAGATAGACAAAAAATAATGGTTATGGACGAACACCCGAAGATAGTCAATGAATATACATACCAAGGACAGACAGTATTTCCCAAGGCCTGACACAAAAATTGAAAGAAGGATAAGCATGGGAAGGGAGCTTTTGGTAAATAAAATGAGATTATGAAAAGTAAAATGCCACTTTCTCTAAAAAGAATAGTAATTAATGAGATGGTCCTACCAGTATTAACTTATTCATTGGAAACTTGGAATCTTATTAAAGCCTTAGAACATATGCTAATTACAACTCAAAGAGCTATGGAAAGAATAATGATGGGAATTACACTAAGGGACAAGAAAAGTACTGCATGGATATAAAGCAGACTATAATAGAGGATATCTAACTAAGAATATATAATGAGAGTGACAAATAGAGGAACATTAAGAATAAAAGAATGGGTACTAGAAATTGCAAAAGAAGCAGGGACAAGAAAAGAGGATGATTATTAATGAGTGAGAAAATTTGCTTTATAGAAAGTTCAAAAGAAGACGGGAATGGAAGGTCCTGTAGTGGACTAGTTACGCCTGATGAGTGTCGTAAAAGAATGTATACAGTCTTTGACTTTGAATAGCTAATAAACATTTTTTTTTTTCTATTTCAGATTTGATTTTGGAGTAAGAATGGCAGATACTAGGCTCATGTTTGAGCAAAAAAATTTGTTCTGAAAACATTCTTGAAATATGAAAATAAAGCTGAAGTGCAAAGACGATTTACGAGTGAGTTCCCCATAGATGCCCCAACACACGTCACCATTTCACGAATCGTAGATAACTTTGAGAATCATGGGATCATCCAGTGCATGAGATAAGGACATTCAGGACGAAAAAGAACATCGACAAGCCGAACTAAAGAGCAAGATTTTATTGCTAAGATTCAGAATTCCACACAAAAATCTGTTCGTCTACTGTCACGTGAAATAGGTATCCTAAAATCGAGCGTCCATCGCATTTTGAAGCTTGCGCACCAGAAAACCTAAAACAATTGACGATCTTAGAGAGGCAATTGAAGAAGAATGTGCTCAGATACCGAGAGAAATACTACTAACAGTTTGTAGTTCCACATTTTCATGATGCTAAAAGTGTATTGAGCAGAACGGCAACCAGTTTGAACACTTTATGTGAGCTGATCTTTTTTTCAACATTCTCAAATTGCCCCATGTTTTCCACGTTAATATCAATAAACTGAACAAGTTGTAACAATACAAAGAGTGTATACATTATTTTGGGACATCCTGTATATATATATATATATATATATATATATATATATATACATATATATATATATATATATATATATATATATATATATATATATATATATATATATGTGCGTGTGTGTGTTACTGAAGTTAGTCGCAGAATCAGATTAAGGTACATTTATTGTTTTTTTGCAAATTTATTTGTTCTTTATATAAGACAGGTAGGAATAATTTACTTTGGTTTTACAGAAGCAATCTTTAATTTGTAATTTCTCTAAGTCGGAGATTAGGTTTTTCTACTTTACTAATTATATTTCATAGCATTGTCTTATCTTCAGCCAATGATTAGAAAACAAATTAGCCTTTTGATCTGTCTTGAAGAACAACTCTTTTCCTCGATGGGTGAACGGTCTTGAAGGGGTTTTGACACATTGTTATAACTTTCTCTGAGTTTTTCTCAAATAAATTAGTATTTTTAAGGATCTAACGTTTATGAAACTTCTTTTTAAATTGTTCTCTCTCTCTCTCTCTCTCTCTCTCTCTCTCTCTCTCTCTCTCTCTCTCTCTCTCTCTCTCTCTCTCTCTCTCTCTCTCTCTCCCGTTATTATGAAAGCTGTAGAGTATAAATAGAATACAATGCCTGAGTTACGAAAGATATTATATGTTTTTATTCATTAAATTGTTTTGATAGTTACAGGTGTAGCCTAAATGTGGTTTTAAGTATGGTAATTTTAACATATTCATGTTACTTGATCGGTGTTTTTAAATTCAAAACCACATGGTGCAAGCATATTGAAACTTTCAATTGATAAAATCATGCTTATTCATTTCAAGTGTCTATATGCTGAATTAAACAGATTTATAATATGCAATGCTCATGCTCATGATCTTAGGTATGGTTTTCGAACAGTTTCACATAATATTGGAATATCTGTACATTGGCCAGATTTATTCAGAATAAAATCTTATTAGTCAAATTTTATAAAACGTGGAAATTAATCCACTGCTGCCACGTTTTCAATGACTATTAGAAGGGTTTCAAATTGTTTAAATTTTTCCTTACAATTTTAGTGTATTTCAATTAGTTAGTTGTAAAGCTTTATTGGTGATTAAACACCACGAAAACAAATCTTCATTATTGATAGTTCGCTAGTTTTATCTTTCCATGTGTCCAAAAGACAAAATTTCCTCGGCTGGTGAAATATAAGTGAGGCCCTTTGCGCCAGTAGGCGTAGGAAGAGATGATGATGATGATGATGAAAAGAAAAAAAAGATATATATATATATATATATATATATATATATATATATATATATATATATATATATATATATATATCCAGACATATAGCTACCTGCATTTCTTACTCTCATTTTAACAAAAATTTTTGGAATTGTTCCGGATATTGAAATAATTAATAATCTGCTTACAATATTATCTGTTTTTCTTTAAGTGGTTTCTCTCCTCTTTTTTATAATCTTATACTGTATAACTAACGTTATTAAACAGACAGCACCCTTGGCAGTGAATAATTGATCTTGAGTTTAGTTAAATAACAACATATCTATTATTTACAGTATAATTAATTACCAATGATGACCTCCATTGGCATTTTCTATACATCTGAGATTTATTTTGTGGGTTATGTGTATTTTTTCTTTTTCTATTTGATAATGATGTTATCATTGTCACTGACACTTATTTAATGTTTTGCTTCCTGTCTTTTAGAATGCTTTTTTTTTATTTGTATCTATTCATTTTTATTTACTACGGAAAATAGCAACCACATTTCTATACAATTTGAAAAGAAACTGAAACCCACTCTGGTATACGTTCTTAAATAAATTTGGATAAAAAACATGAATAAAAAGGTTTTTCACCTTAAAAATTAAATGTTAACCAAGATAAAATGACGTGTTACCTCCTTTTTTCCTCCTTTCTTTTTAAATGACTAGATGTGGAAAGTGTTCAGTTTTCTTTATTAGTAAAATAGAAAAAAAAAATAAAAAACTGAAATAACTGACATTTGATTTCCTGGAATTATGTATGGCTTCAATATATGGAATGAAAGATTTTCCTTCAGTGAATTTGTCTTCTTTTACTAAAAGCTTCCAAACCAAAGACCATAAAGGAATTGTCTTTATGGTAAGTGATTTCTTCCTTTTCGTAATTACCTGATGTATTTAGAGAGAAATCACTTGAGCATAACAATACCCCCCCATTTTTTTTCATCTGATACCAAGCTAGTAATCATATAAAGTGATTCACGATTTTATGGGCAACTGACATGTTCATTTAAATCAGGTCAAGTTTTACAGTTTTTACACATTACCTTTGAATGAATTCTAGCCTTTATACCGCACATGTTTCACACACGCACATACACTGTAATGGTTTTGCTTTTTATCTTATCACTCGCTCTTCCCTGCACTGTTAATAGACCAACCTGAATAAACCTGATAACTCATGTTTAGTTTTGTTTGTACTTTCGTGACCTTCTTGCTCGCAAGTCCTGGTATTTAATTACGATATCTGCTGATTAAAGTTTAGTTTCATTCACCATGTCTCTCAGTTATCACATAACTGGCGCCTCTCACATTGGTGACCAACCCGCCTTCCCCATCACAGCTTCGCCTTACTTTTTGATAATGCTGCCTTCCGACACTGACTCTATAATCAATGCCACACCACTGAAACTACCAGAGGCATTTGCCTGGTTTTATTGCGCCAAGGTCTAGTTTTGCATTAAGGACGTGACTCGCTAAATCACCAAAGCAGACTTTGTTTTTGCAGCGATCCCTGAAGACACTTTCCCTGAAATATCAGATTGGCTTTGCGACCAAGGGGACACCCCAATAGCATACGACACCCACAAAACGTACTTCCTAGAACAGTACTCACCATCGCCAGCCACCCAAACTTTTTCAGCTCTCTTAAAAACCATCGGAGAACTAAAAGGTTTCGTTCACCTTTAGGGATAAGGACCAGTATCGCTCGCCTACAACCTGTCGCAGACGGTTCTCCTCGTGAAGTGAATCTACTTCGGGCCCTTTGATTATGGCACCTACCTAAACTTGCACGCGCTGCCATCTCCGATGTCGTATATATATATATATATATATATATATATATATATATATATATATATATATATATATATATATATATATATATATATATGTATGTATGTAAATGTATATGTTTGTGTGTATAGATATATAGTTTCACCATTAACACGTGAAATTTTCTTATATTTGAACCATTAAACCAAAATTAGTTTTTAAGGTTGAATTCATTCTACTTCAGAGTCTCAGAATTTAGTTATATGAAGAGTACTTCTACCTGGACAAGGTTTCGAACCCATGTCTCTTGAAAGTTTTTCTATGATAGTTTTATCACAAACATACGAGTTTCTTATTTTTTAATTATTAAGTTACAAATATTTATTAATATAGAATTTCTTCTGCCTCGGGAATCTCCTTTTGGGCGCGCAATCCAATTATTAACCATAAATGATAAAAACGGTTGTCATGCTTCTGATTTTAATTGTCGATAAGTATTCAATACAGTGGACATTTGCCAATCTGTTAGGGTGATCTTGAAAGGTGTTTCTCTCTAATGTTTCATCCAATATCGCACATGAATAAATTCCAGAGTAGTCTTTGTTTTATCCTATCTACAATTTTTATTTGAATAAGCTAATTCCGTTGGGCAAAGAAGCTTTGGATAAATCTTTACTTTGTATTTTGTCACAGCAAAGTCCCTATTGTCTTTAATAAAACGATAAAGCCCAGTGAACCTACTTTCACGTCTTAAGTTACTATGTCTTGTATAAACTGCAAAATATCTAGTTTTTGTCTTTTTAGGGAATTGGTAGAAAGAGAGAGAGAGATAGAGAGAGAGAGAGAGAGAGAGAGAGAGAGAGAGAGAGAGAGAGAGAGAGAGAGAGAGAGAGAGAGAGAGAGAGAGAAGGCGACTGTTGAGGTGGCAGACCATGATCATCATGCTTTAGACGTCTGGAGATGGTATCAGCTTTTTCACTGTCGTCAAGAAGAGGATCCTCATATTGCGGCTTCTGGAGTGATACGTCCTTTGCTTCTTCCACGTCGAATATAAGGAACACTACCACGATAAAAGAACGGTAGGTGCCACTCAAAGGTTAAGACATAGCCAACCAAGGGCTAAGGTCCCTGTACGGGCCAAATGATGAAAATGTCCCTTAGACTATTGTCTATGAATATTACAAAAACATTTAAATCTCCCGCCTCTTCATCGGTAACTGTGCAAGATTATTTAACAGATATTCATTGGTGATTGGAAAGAGTAATTTCAAAAGAGAATAATTTCTTGGCTCTAGCGTAATTTTCAATGCTAAACCATATGGGTTGCTAAAAGCTTATGCATGTGATAACCCTTTGTTAAAAAAGAAAACTAAAAGAAAAAAAAAGAATACTCAAATTTTAACACATCGTCTAAATCTCTTTAGAAGAATCACTTCTTCGTGATATTCCGTTCTTCCTTAAATCATAGTATTTGTTTTGCAACTCCCAGTAACATATAAAGTAAGTCAATGTTTGAAGGTGGTGAAATTATTTTTTTTTTCGTCGATATTTTAATATTTAGAATATGCGAATTTGAAGAATCGATAAAAATCAAGCGTTCCATGAGGTATAACAAAAAATTACAAGAAAGTTACATGCTTGATATTTATTTACTGCATGTTTATTATTTCCAGATCGTGTAACCCTATATCTACTAGTGCTGTTTTTAATTTTATAATACCGTCGGGTATTTACGCACAACCACTCTTAATTAAAATCTTCAAAAAGGTATCCCGCATACACAATTAATTTATTCTGAGAGAAAAACGTATCGACTTACGTATATACAGTACCATGTAGTCAAAGTACGGGGGGGGGGGAGAAACCTGAAAAGAAAACG
>NC_090745.1:78119629-78149629 GCF_036898095.1 Palaemon carinicauda
ACAAAATTCCTGACAACAATTAAGAGATTTCTACGCAGCATGGGATACTGTAAGATGGACATCACATACTCCAAGGCTTTTGTTAAGGCCGATTTGAAAATTAAGGAACAGATTATTGTTTTCAGCATACCTATATAAAGGTAAAGGTGTCTGGTTTCAGTTCCAGTTTCATCACAATAGATGCTCTCCAGAACGTCAGCTGGGCAAACCCAACCCCCCGCTGTGGTGCCCAACCACAGCAGTAAACACCTTAAACTCACAGTCCTGGGCTTGGATCGATCTGCTTCCATGCGAATACGAGGCGAACACGTTACCACTGTACTAGCCAGGAGGCTAGTACAGTGGTAACCCCTTGTAACCTTTTGTCACAAGGGGTTCAAAAACTATGGAAGCTATAGAAATTGGGGGTAATCTGCTAACTAAAACATGTTTACTTAATGGAGTAATAATTACAATTCTCCAAAAAGTGCAAAAAAGAACCCTTTCTTGCTCACTTGCAGAAAATAGCAGACCAAAACAGAACTAAGTAATTAGCCGGTTTTATAAAAAAGAAAAGGAAAATTACCATCTGAATCTACAACTCCTTAACCATTACGGTTCATCAAGAGTGTTTTAATTTTACGTGACCAAAAAGCTAAACATGTTTAGCTCAGGAAAACGGAAATAGAGAAGGTTGAGTTTCACATTACTCTGGTTACTGACAAGTGCATCAGCCAAAAGAATTGCCTTTTTCTTTGGACAGTGAGTGACAGATGGATCAGGTTTAGGTAGAGGAGGAACTGTTACATCTATTTATCGATACCCCACCTCATATTCTCCTGGGTTGTAGCAAAAAGGGTTTTCTTTTATGGTTAAATTGTAGTCCTTTTAAGCGGATTTAGCTGAAACATAAATTCTTTGAGCAACCACTCTTAGCTGAGTATAGTCATTCAAGGTCAAGTCTGATGTGTTACCTTTCACAGGTGATAGATATTCTGCTTCTCCAAATAAGCATTTCTACAATCATATTTCAATTGTTATTTCAACTCACAAGAAGGGGTATGCCTATCAATTGTATTGACTAGAGTCTCACTCAAAAGAATAACAGACTTAAAACTTTTATACAATTTTGATAAATTCAAATACAAAGGGTCACTCAAAATGATTTTACAGTCAGTTTGAGGTTTTGAAAAAATTCTTGCATGAGTATTACACATCAGGGACAGGCTTCTCAGTCCTAATTACTAAAGAAACGATGGCATGATCAGATGTTCCAACAGGAAAACCATCCTTACTTGTTATAACACCATTGAAGTCAGTGTATACTAGGGTCAAGCAGTTACCAGACCTATGAGTAGCTTTGTTTATGATTTGCTCCTGTATCACTAATCTTTTCTTTTTACATGATATACAGTAGGTACGTGCGTGCAATTTTTGGTGAACAAATGATCTGCAATCCGCTCTTAAGGGTACATAACCCTCACATTATCGTTTGGGATTGCCGTTGTAACCAGAAGTCATCCATCCAGAACGTCACTAGACTCCCCCAGTTCCTGCCAAACACTGTATTTATCACCATATCAAGACAATGGGGTCCCAAATGTTAGCCAGATTCAGGTGTCTGGCACCGGATCGTTTGGCAGCCGCTAAACAAACATTCATCAAAATGAAAGAAATGGGCCTTTACCAAAAGCCCTCAAACCCATGGTCATCGCCCTTACTCATCACCCAGAAGAAAGTTGGCTTCCTGCGCCCTTGTGGGAATTACAAGCATCTCAAAAGGCAGAGAGAACCTGATCACTACATTCTCCCAAACATCACCTACGTTACCTCCTATTTGCACAAAGCGAAGGTTTTCTCCATGCATGACCTCTTGAAGGGGTATTATCAAGTGTCCATAAACCCAGAAGACATCCCCAAGACTGCCATCACCTCCCCCTTGGTTTATATACATTTAATTGCTCCTGTTTTGAACTTTGTTATGATGGGGCTACTTTTCAACACCTCATGGATGGCATCTTAGGGGACCTCCCCATCTGCATATGTTACGTGGACGACATACTTATCTTCTCTTCCTCCAAAGAGGAACACCTCCATCACCTACACATCATTCTTGACCCCCTACAACAGAACAGTCTAGTAGCCTTTTATGACAAGTGTACTTCTGGTGCTAACAAAGTATCGTTCATATGGCACCGCATCACTCCTGAAGCAGTCCACCCCTCCTGAGAAAGTAGCAGCCATTTATAACTAACTCATGCCCTCAATCATCAAAGTACTGCAAGAATTGTTGGCCATGATCAACTACTATCACCGGTTCCTGCCAGTCATAGCTGCCACTCTTGCCCCCTTCTATACCTCCCTCAATGGTAAGCCAAATGTCCTGAAGTGGGGTCCCCTTCAAGAAGCAGCCTTCGGCAATGCAAAGAATACCCTAACAACCGCTGCTACTCTCACTTTTCCTGTGCCATGTGACCCTCTCCTTCTCTCCACTGATATCATCGATGTTGCCTTTGGTGCAGTACTCAAGCAGGTGATAAATGGCTTGCCCTGGCTATTGGCCTTCATCAGTAGAAAACTGTCCAAGGCGGAATCAGGCTACTCTACCTTCAATCGCAAATTGCTGGCGGTGCATTTACCTATCCGTGACTTTTGCCACTTCTTAGAAGGTACGCCCTTCGTCATTGGTACGGACCACATGCCTCCGGTGCACGCCGTAACTAGACAGTTTGACACCTGGTCTGTACGGCAACGCCGACATCCTTCCGCCGTATCTGAGTACAACTGCACCCTTCAACATAGCCCTGAGAAAATGAATCTCGTTGCCTATGCCCTGCCAAGAAACACGTTGCCCGCCATTAACCTGGGATTGTGTTACAATACCTTGGCTCAACAAAAAGATCCAATGTATAAACCTTGTTAGATATCCTGTACAGCCCATTGAGAAGACACCACTTTTGACGACTCCAACGCCACTCTCCTCTGCGACGTCTGTACTGGTAGAACTTAACATGGAAACCTACTCCCATGCACTGACTGGTGTTTTATTTCATTTATGGCCTTTCACATCCAACCTGCTGATTTAGCACACAGCTACTGAAGTTGAAGTTCATTTGGCATGGCATTACAAAGGATGTTAAAGATTGGGTCCGCGCCTGTACTTCATGCCAAACTTCAAAAGCAGATCGACACACTGATTCATGAGTGGGCACCTTTCGTCAAACTTCATTTTAAACAATATTAAAACAAAAGGCTGAAATTTTTCTTCAGCAGCACCCCCTGTAACTTTAGCCAAAAGCCACCAATGTTGATAACAGAACCTGTTTAAGCCTTCCTTTTCATACATTAGTTGTTTGATTTTTTTTTTTTATATTCTTGCTTGGAACTGCTTGTATATAAACTCGTTATCTGTTGAATACAGGTTAATTGTTGCCTCTGTTATGACCTCATAATAACCTTGCACACCTTATTATCTCCAGACAGAATATGAAATAAAAGCATTGAAAAGGTCTCATTATATTAAAAATCAAACTTAACCATAGCGATAACAAAAACAATACAGTGCCTCCATGATCACTACTCATACAAGTCATAGACTATAGATAAAATGTGGAATAAGATTGGTCAACATGGTGAAGCCGACTTATTATGCAAGGTTAAGTACCCTCCATGATAGCCACGTCAACTGAAAGGATGACAATAAAGACCATAAAACGTAGCGTATCAGTTTTAAAAATCATGGTAAACAGAAAACCAAATTACTCGCGAAGCTCCGTCTCTTAACCTATAAGAAAATATAATATTATCCTAGATATTTAAAAGAAAATTCTCATGTAACTCTTACATCTCATTAAAAATGTCATCCGAAAATCTGGGTCTTGTCTTTAGAATTGCAATATATAGTTTTCAGCTCCAAAAGTATTTTTTATTAATTTTCAGGTATATTATGAGAAAGTCTCGTAATTTAATGTGCTAATTTACAATGACAAGTTAAGCAAAAGTAAAGGAAAGTCCTCATATAAAGAAGAACCTATCAAAACGAACCACAATTTTTTTACCTTCAATAAATAATTTTTTTAAAGTTTAGAAATAATCTTATTTCTCCTAAATGAAAATAAGCATCATCAGAACTACGTCAGTAATGTTTATTATTATTATTATTATTATTATTATTATTATTATTAATATTATTATTATTATTATATTCTGTGAATGTATTTTCTAGTTGCTTACATTTTACAAAATTCCAAAGCACACTATCCAATTTATGGAATTCAATCTACCCTAATATCAACATCAAAACTCAATATTAATTCGTTTGCCAAGTTAAGCAAGTCATCTGTGTGTACACAACTCTCTGTGGTATTGCATTTTGTTGACATCTTCCCAAGCAACGAGAGGTGTTCCCCATTTTGAAAGAGCAAAGTCTCTCTCTCTCTCTCTCTCTCTCTCTCTCTCTCTCTCTCTCTCTCTCTCTCTCTCTCTCTCTCTCTTCGAATAGGTTTCCTAATCCCCTTCAATTGACTGAGAAGTCCTTCAGGATCAAAGACACGCAAATCTCATTACTCGAAAATTTGAGCGTTGCTTTGGAAAAAGAATTCGTGGAATTATAGAGTTAGAGTCCTTACCCGCCAGAAGTCTTTGGAGATCCAGGGAACTTGAAAGAAAAGTTATTGACCTTAATTCATTCCCTTCCATCCGCTCGTTGATGTAAAAGAATCTAATATTTCATTCGGAAATATTTTATGGTTATTGGATGGAATAACAACAGCTTCGATCAATAAAAATAAAAAAAAAAACAGCAGGTATTTTTATACAATATGGTATCTTTCACACTATGCGTTTTCAATCCGCTGCCGCAAGCTGTGCGGATCCGCCTTTACCAGTCGACTGACAGATTATATGAAGCCTTTCACACTAGAGCGGAGCGGATTTTTCACAGACGCGGCATCGCCTTGCATGAGCGGTGCCCCACTGGCTTTGCGGTGACAGCTATCATGTTCAATGCAAGTCTTTATACTACAAAATTTTTTTCCGACTCTAGTTTGGCGAGCACTAGTAGGCCAAACGGTGCTTATCATTAATGGACATACAAATATGGATATATATATATATATATATATATATATATATATATATATATATATATATATATATATATATGTATATATATATATATATATATATTTGCATAAAGTTTCATGTGAATAGGTATATTGCAAGCGTGAGTGCTACTTTAAAATATTCATAAAGCAAGAATTGTTGTATAAAGGGTATAGAAATGCGAAATGGTGTTTGAAGTACATCTTGACATGGCCGTGATGGTCAGCTGGTAACATCCTTGCCCGGTAGTCGCCAGAATAGGGTTCGAGTGCCGCTCAAATTCGTTAGTTCCTTTGGTCGCTGCAACCGCACCATTCTTGTGAGTTAAGGATGGGGGTTTGGTGGAGCCTATAAGTCTATTTGCTGAGTCATCAGCAGGCACTGCCTGGCCCTCCTTGGTCCTAGCTTGGGTGGGGAGGGAGCTTAGGCACTGATTATAATTATCTATATATGATCAGTCTCCAGGGCAATGTCAGTGTCCCTTGCCTCTGCCATTCATGAACGGCCTTTAAAACCTTTAGATTTGTTAAAGGTACATAGGAGAGAGAAAAGAAATAGATGAACGAGTCAATTTTATGATAGTAGTTCGGAGAAGTAAACTTTGGCAGACTGAGACAAAGCTCAAATCTAATTATTTTGTAGTCCGTTGGTTACCCAAAGGTATTGGATAGATATACACTTGTCAACAAAGCTTTCATCTCTTATATTCTGTTCTGCCTTCAAGATGCACTGAATTTATCACTTTTGGCTACTTTAAAAGAATCATCAATCTATTTTCCCTCTGGTAAAATATCCATTCATAAAATGAAAAGTGGAGACCCACCCATAGATTTCAGAAACAATGACATGCCATCTGAAAACTTGATTGATTGATTTCGATGTCTCATTCTAGGACATAATGTCTATAAGATAAAAGATACTTCGTGTGTTGATCATTGACAGTTCAGAAATATGAATGTTAATGGTGGAAATAGTAGTTACTCACGTTCCTAACCATCCCACAAATTTATTACTATGACAAATAAATGTAAATGAATTATGTGAAGTACTGTATATCTGGGCACAATTGCCTACTTTGAAAGTGGAATTTCTGAGAAACTGGATAATCCCCGTCTTAAGGGGCCCATACACGTTCAAAAAAATCGTCAAAATTTTGCATCAAAATTTTGATGCAAAATTTGATCGTGTGTAGGACGTTTTGACATCAAAAAGTCCTACACACGATCAAATTTTGCATCAAAACTTTGATATCAAAATTTTGATGCAAAATTTTGCCGATTTTTTTGAACGTGTATTTAAGCCTTTAGGTAAGTTATCTCGATTCTATCCAAGAAACTCGTGAACTTGAGTTAGATCTAGATGAAGAAAATACCCAATGGAACAGGAGGTTGGTTCAGATTTCCAATCTAATAAGAATTACGAAGTAGAAACAACTGGATCCTACACTTCCATGAAATTCAATTCCTTTTGTGCTGGGAGTTATGTCCAGCTTACCCCCTGAACAGGTTCGAATAAAACTAGGGGTCATCATCAGCTCATCTAGGCTGATCGCTGAAATTGTAAAGAAAACAAGCTCATGCTAAATTCGAAGATTGAGAAAAACAAACCGCTCACAATATCTTTAACCAATCGAAGGTGGTGCCTGTCTACCAAGATGGCTATAGGGTGCTACGAAGTGCTGAAGGAGATACGGACCGCTCTGCTTGTTACTCTTTTTACAAAGAACGCGCTCAACTCATTCTACACTGTAACACAGAGCAATGTAAAGCCTACCAACAAAATTTGAAATGATTTAAAAAAGCAGGGTGTATTCTCTAATATATAAACCTTCCTTAAACTGTTTCTTACATGTGAATAATGTATCAGTGGTACTCAAAATTAGAACTCCTGACAATCAAAAGAGGTAATTAGTGTGTTTCTCCTCTCTATTGAAGCATGATACCTGACAAATCCTGAAATAGAAGGAGTGCGCTGCGTAGCAAAGAAAGAAAAACCTTAATCAACAAGAGATAACTCATACCAAAATTATGCCAGAAAATTTAAAACAAAAATTACTGAAAATCAAACTCCCTGAATTCAAGTATCTAACTACGAAACGAACTGTTGAATATAATGAACCTTAAGAAAAAAATAATGCAAGGTTCTATGCAATAATGATGCTGGAACCCCTAATATCCAAGTGAGGTGGGGCATGATTGTAAGTCCATGCTGGATGCATAAAAAACTTACATTCATATTGGGTATACTTGCACAAATAGCTATAATAATTGTAATGTTAATACCTGATTCAATTTCAGTTCTTTGACTAATGGCAAATGCGGAATACCCCACCATCAAAAACATTTCAAAAAAAGATTTATTCATCAGATTTCTGTATCGTTTCAGGACAGATATTACACCGGCATACAATTGTCAGTAGTTAGTTACTCGAAGAAATATACCACTTGGCTAATGAATCAGATCTAGTGTTATATTCCAGATAATGTTTATTAGTGATAATTTAAATAGTTATTATCCTTGAGGTGGAAATCACAGAAAGGTAGCAATGAGAGATAATTTCTAGTTTCATACATCTCTAGTGTGGTGTCATGGACTTTATCCTATAAACGTTTAGTTGATTAATTTTCATGTTGTTGGTGAAAGATCACTAGAAGTTATTGGCCTCTTCATATGGATTTTTATATTTTCTGTTTTCCTTAATAAAAAGACTAACGTTTAAACAGAAAGTATTCTTAAGTTTTAAAGAAAGGTCGAACAGCAATGTACTTGATGATGAATGGAAAGTCTATCCTTGCAAATGAATACTTAAACAAGAGAAGACTAGAAATCATGAATCAAACGAATAGAATCTTATCTTTGGGATCAGGGAATAATTAAAATGCTCGCCGTTAATTTAGAAAAAAATGGCAATTGTTTGAAACTGCGACATAGGTAATAAAACGGAGCGAAGCATCAAAAGACTGTGTTGATGAAAGAAAATGATTACAAAAAAAATGCTATTATAAGAATAGCCTGAAAATTGGCGAATGGAACAAAGTAAAAGGGCAAACAATTGGCCGTGGAAATGAAAGGAGGGGGAAAGTCAAACGAGAAAGAGGGTGCTGACACAATGAAAAAGGGAAACAAGAAACGTAATATAAAGACTGACAGACAGACAGAATGGTAGTTAGTCTGTAGACTGACTGACAGACTAACTGGCATGACGACTGACTGAGCGAAAAATATAAGTTAACAAAGGATAAAGTGTGGAATGCTAGTGAGTATCCTAAGTCCCTTAATTCTTCATTACCTATGTAAAGTGTAGTAATCATCTTCTCCCAGGAGGATTTTGGTCACATATTCGTAGATTAACTATTCCTATATCTGTATTCCCCAGTTTTTTTTTATATGAGCACAATTTTCTGAGTAAAGTAACAAATTTAATTCTTTGTAGACCGTGATCTGGATTGAGTAAGGTTACTTTAAACTCTATATAATTTTTGTTTCTCGACCGATTGTTTTCATTTGAAAAGCATTTGAAAGATACTCTTATATGAAAGAACTAGAAAGAGGAAATTTTGATAGCATTTAGATTTTGTTATATCATTTTATCAATATAAAGAAGATACTTTCAATTGTGAATATTTTTCATATGGAAGTTTTTTTGTTTTCTAAGGGATTTTCAAAATTAAAGGCTTTAAAAATTCCCTATCTTTTCATATTGTGGAGGATTTATTTTTGCTTTATTTTTATTTTTTGTTTTTGCCAAATCCTGTGTGTGTGTGTGAGAGAGAGAGAGAGAGAGAGAGAGAGAGAGAGAGAGAGAGAGAGAGAGAGAGAGAGAGAGAGAGAGAGAGATTGTGTCAGCGAGCGAAAGTAGTTAAGTTAACGATCGTTTGTGGTGAGAAAGACTGTTGGTTTAAATGAGATTGTTTGTTTACATTTTTTTAGTTAGGTTACGACAGTGGTGAATGTTTCGGAGCGAATGCTTTTTTTGATTGACTGCGTCCTGAGTCAGTTGTGTGAACGCTGGAATTATTATTTTTCTTTACCAGCGAGGAAGTGATTTTTGATTTTCTGAGTAAGTACAGTTTTGTTTATCTTTGCTTGTCGTGATTGTGAATGATAGGAACAATTTATTATTTATCTTTGATTATAGTGCGATAGTTCAGTTAGCTAGAAGTGTTCGTAAGTGTTTTTCTTTCTTTATTTTTGGCAGGCCGTGATTCCTCCTTTGGAGAGACCGAATTTTGAAAGTGGATTTATTGTTGATGACCTGGCCTGTATTAAGATTTTGTTTGTACTGCTCATTTGACTGCTCAACTGTTGACGACCTGGCCTGTGTATTTGGATTGATGATGATGATGATGACGATGATGATGATGATGATGATGATGATGATGATACTGGCACCTATGACTTAAGGAGTTGAGGTCGATATGGCATAGAGAGAGAGACTCCTGTTTACCATATAGTGGTAGTTTGCCGTGAAAAGACAGTTCGGCTTGTGTGTGGCGTCAGTGCTGGTGTCGCAATATATATAAACATATATTTTGAGTTGGTGTGCGGTTTAGATTTAAGTTTGTTAGGGTTTTTTTTGCGTTTATTTGGATGGGGTTTATGGTATATATAGTGTAAAGTTTTTGATGCTGGTGATTCTAGTTTAAAGTGTTAAGTTTTGATTAGTTTAAAGTTTTTTTTGGATGGTTTGGTTTGATTTATTATAGTTTGTAAGAAATATATAGTTTTAAGGTCATGTTTTTGTTTTGTTTTTGTCCTTTTGTCCAAGAGTCCCGCTGCTGATAACGTAAGGGGAAAGGTTGTATTGAGGAGACATTGGTCTGTTTAGAGTGATTCAAGGGTGTGGGGGTTGTTTTTGCAACATCCCGCCACATTATTTTGGCACCCGAACAGGGACTGCCGAGGTGGGATTGAAGCTAGACTCTTGGACAAAGGACTGCATTTGGATATGAAATTAGATTAAGGTTGATGAAAATGGAAGAGCAGAACAAGTTACTGAAGGAGGAATTGCGGCTGAGTAAGGAGCGTGAGGAGAGGTTGCTAATAGAGAATGAGAGGTTGAACTGGGAGAATGTGGCGATGCAGAAGGAGCTTAGGGAGTTAAAGGGGACAGTAGAGAGAGTGGAAGAATGTGTTGAGATGAGGATGCGAGAGAATGAAGAACGAATAGAGAAACGAATGGAAGATATGATGGGGCAAGTCATGGGGATGATGAAAACTATAATGGGTGAAGGTGCAGTCGGAGGAGTGTCCTCAGCTTCGGGGAATGGGTTGGTAGTGTAAGAGAAGGTTAAGATATGGTATTGATCGCAGTCTTTGGCTGTGCAATATTTTGTTGCAATTATGCCAAAAAAATCAAATTGTATTCTTTTCTGCTGCATTTTAGACCAGTCATATAGTGTTAAAACCCGTAATTTTACTATGAAATTCTCCGTACACTCTAAAAAATTAAGGGTATAAAAGGGGTAGAAAAAGGGTATTTCTAGTGGTTAAAATAGCATACCCTATCGGGGTATATAAGAACTATAATATACCCTTTACAATATACCCATATCAAGGGTATAACATATACTTGAGATACCCTTACTTAGGGATGTATCGTAGGTAAAGAATACCCTTTTACAGGGTATTCTATACGACATAAATACCCGTGTATATTCATTATAATTTTATAATTAATATCTATTCCACCATTATATAGGTGTAGTTATAGCTTGTAAGTATATAAAGTAATAAGGTCAATGATTTTAAAAGTTTGGTTTATCAATTTATTATTTCCATTACACTTGAAAATCAAAAGTATATATATAATATATAAAGTGATGGCAGAATCTGCAAAGCAAACCGCACGCAGAAATCTGTGAAAAGAAAATATTTGTTAGTGTGTGCCTATATATATATATATATATATATATATATATATATAGAAAAGAAAGGAAAAAATATCATGCATAAATACCTAACTGTCTGCTACCTCAAGTCAAACTTATTAAGAAATCACTGGCGTCAGTGTTTGCTTACAGACTACTAGTAATCGTAATGTTATTAACGTTTAGCTGAATACGTTGTTTATGGGTTTTTTTTCCTCTCAGACAGCTTGACGCTCACACACTCTCTCTCTCTCTCTCTCTCTCTCTCTCTCTCTCTCTCTCTCTCTCTCTCTCTCTCTCTCTCTCATAATTAAGTACTAATGATAATTTCTTACTTATTTTCTCCGGTGTTAGTAATAATGATTTTTTAGACTATCACAGCCTGAATGCAAAACTAATGATGATGTCTGACAATTTTTATTCGTAACGTTGAAGTAGGAAATAATGTTAAAGTATGGTAGTTTTGACTTTTAAAATACTGCAGAAATAATGGGGATGAGTAACCTAGAATTTATTCAAGGCAGCATTTCAGATAATAAGAAACATACATACCACATTTAATCATACGTAAAATTATGGTAAAAAGTGTTATAGGTCACATGAATACCAGACTCAATGCAAAAACCATAATAATAAAAACAATATAATAATAATATAAGGAGTATAATTATAATAATAGTAATAATAGTAAAAAGAGTAAAGGAATAATAATAATCATAGCAATATTATTATTATCATTTTATATTGATATCAAAATTATAATAATAATAATAATAATGATAATAAGAATAATAATAATAATAATAAGAATAATAATGATAATAACAGTAAAATTAAATGAGATTATGGAAAGCAGTCAGCGAGAGACAGAGGGGAGAAAGAACCGCCTGGCGAGAGAGGGAGGACTTGTCTCAGTTGTCGTGCCTAGTGACGTCACATTAATAACGGCTATCCGAGAGAAAGCTGTACATGAGTTGACAAAGAGCAATTTCATATATATATATATATATATATATATATATATATATATATATATATATATATATATATATAAGATTAATTGAATTATTATAAGTAAAGAAGTCTACTAAGTAGTATGTCAAAAGGCTTCGTCTCTGTTTTAACCATCTTTCAGTGCAAACCACCACATAGGTATATGCTATTTAGAATCATTGTCAAAACGAAATAAAATAATGTAAGTGTCATTCTCGAATAGTTGTGGTTCTTTCACCATAGTTATGACATGCAACAGAGACGTACATAGCCGCGTATTTGTATGGTAAACCGCCGCCTTTTTATAAGCATCTACCGGCGTTTTTCTTTCAAGTCAGAGTTGGCGGTATATATACATGTTGGGGACCACTGTCTATGCTTGCATAGATGGACAGTTAGTGTTCTTACCTTGGTTAGCAGTTAACAGGTGAAATGCAGTGTAGATATTATAATCCCGATGACGCTAATTGGAGCAATTTATCTTCACTGCAGAGGAGACTAGAGTCCAGACGCCACTGAAATTTCCCGCCAAATTCCCGGGGTCTCGAAGAATCTCGAGACGGCAACAATACAAATTGCCAAGTACCGCATTTTGTAGGAACTTGCTTCAAAACTATCCATAACTCAAAACCAATATGTTGTTCGTAACTTTTTTGGTGTATTACACTATCAATGTAACAATATGGTGATTTAATACAGAGTAAAAGTTCATTTCATGACATGATCACACAAACTTACCAAGCCCATTTTAAGACAAAGTAGAATAGAGGGTATATTATTCACAAAAAATACCCTGCCTCCTATTGTTGAGGGGTATATTTGAGCCTTAGGGTGTTTTACATGTATTTAAACCCCAGCTCAATCGTTATACCCTTTCTGTACCTTGAACTTTTTACAGTGTAGAAATATACTATTCTCAGCTGTATTTCAGTAAAATACAGGCGACGGTAATTTTACCTTACTTTGTTATCATCTTTTACGGGTTGGTGACCGTAATATCACTCCTTTACGTCAAATTCACCATTTTTAAAAGGGTAAAAATCCTGGAATAAATGTTGCCAGACTTTTGCCGTTGTTTTAATGCAGATTCTTAACAGTGTACTTTTGAAAGTTTGGGCAACAAATACAGGATTGGTCGAACTGAGAATATTTGATTAAACATAATTTAAAATTTTCTATAACCAGTTGTTTGTGGTTTTATATCATGGTAGCCTTGACCATAATAATATGGAGACCATTAATCTTGGTGTTCAATGCGTGAAATTTATCTGGGTCTTTGGCAAAGGGAGAGGATGTGTCCTTTCCATAAGCATGCCTGGTGTTAATTGATTCGACAGTTATGAAGAAATGACTAAATATTCCTGAGTTTCATGCATCGGTTTGATATTTCTATTCAAAAAACGTTTTGCACTAAGACATTTTAAGTCTGGAGATATTAAATATATATTCATAAATTTGACTCTGGTGATGTTCGTGAAACAATTTCTGTGAGGTTTGTAGAATCAGAATTCGATGTATAATTCTATCGATTTCCAACTGCCCCTCTCTAGTGATGGTAATTGCATTTGAAATTTCAAATGTAGATTTTGTCATATTTTGTAATGTTTGATCAGTTAACTACACATTTAATGTGAAAATTGTTTATTCGTGTATGAATGTAAACGTGATCCGTTTGAACACTTCGATTACGCATGTTTTTATGTTGGTTAAACCTCAAGGGCATTAGACTAAATTCCCCGTTTCGGTAATAATCTTGTCAACTCACCGAACACGAATAAATTGAAGAGAGAGAGAGAGAGAGAGAGAGAGAGAGAGAGAGAGAGAGAGAGAGAGATTCGTTGTAGCTTGATATATTTGGTATGCAGTTGTTATGTCATCTCTTACTGTGATATGATGTTTCGATAGTTTCATTTCAATAATTGTATTTGCTTGTTGTACGGTTCTCATACCCGCAATGATAGTAGGTTTGGATCGAGATTTACTTCAGACCCGGTTGGAATCGAAGTTACCAAGACACTATTCAGAGGATTTGATCTGATCAAGTGAGGCAGTTCAATCTCAACCAAGATTTTATCAAGTGCGTACATGGCGCTGCTAAAAAGCTGGTTGTGCTAACTTTGGGAGCCAATAAGTATTTGCCCCAGCTCCCAAAGCTACGTTGCGATATTCGCAACTGTTTCTTATTTGAGGACTTGAAGTTCAACATAATTTTTCACAATTCTGAAAAAGAGTAAGTTAAATTCTTACATGGTAATAAATCTTCAGTAACCTTGAGTAGATTACAAAACAATCGTAAGCCTAGTGTTATCATGTTCCCGCTCAAATAATAAAATCAGTTGACAACCCACTTTGGACTGAATATAACCCTTTTAATCATAGATTTACTTGTGATTCAGAAGATCAAAGCCGATTTTGGTTGCATGTATTGGGGCCTTAAATCGTCACTGGTTTTATGGTTAATGTATATAGTAATTTGGATTTGCATATTCAACGTTTCAATGTTAATGTAACTTACCCATTGTACACAGTTACTTTTTTCTCAACCAACACACCCGTTTTTTTACCCTCACCACAAGTATTTTTACCATTGGAATATAAGTGTTTTTTTGATACGCAAAATCCTTACCGAACACATGCCTCTAATTTAAAGCTCTTGGTCAAACTATGGAATTTTTTTAACTGTTTTCGAAAAGATGGGTTAATATCAGTTTTATGAAATTTTTATCAAATATCTACACGAAGTTCAAAGAAGACTGAACGGTAAGCTGAATTATTACTGTTATGATAAGTATATGCTTGCACAGACATATAACTTTCAATAATTCTGAGTGTCCCATGTCATCTCTTAAAATTTTCCATAAGTAGTGCAGAGGATGAAGAAAGGCAACATTGGCTCGAACACTTTACTGAGGTCATGAATAGGAGATAGGAAGGGAATAATTTGATATATATGCCTGAGGCTGAGAAAGACCTTGAAGTGCCCATGGTTGAATTCAGTATAGTTTGAAGTCGAAACTATCATTAAAATAAACAAGAGATGGAAAGCCCCTGGATTCGATGGAATAAATGCCGAGATGATATTGGACGAAAATGAAGTGACTCCCCTATTACTTACAATATTATTTTGTAGAATGTAGCGTGAAGAGGCAAAACCTGATGAATGGAAGTTAAGAGTGTTGGTGAAAATGGCAAAAAATTAGATCTGACTGATTGCAAAAATTACAGAGGCATCACACTTACGTCAGTTGTCATGAAAATATTTAGTATGCTCGTTCTAAAGAGATTAGAGAGGAAGATTGATGAAAACCTGAGGGACAAACAAACAGGATTTAGAAAAGGTAGAAGTTGTACAGACCAAATTTTCATTTAAAGACATGTTGTACTGCAATGTGTAGAATATAGAAATCCATTTTTGATGGCATTTGTGGACTATGAAAAAGCCTTTGATAGTGTGCACCGGCCAATTTTGTTGAAGAGTCCTGCGTTATTGTGGAATCCCTAAATATGCAAATTTGATTAAGTCTATTCATGAGCACAACAAGTGCAAAGTTATTGTTAGTGGAGTTCTATCAAGCAAATGTCCAGTTAACAGTGGACTACTCAAAGGAAATGTGTTGTCACCTATGTTATTTATCTTCCTCATAGATTTTATAATGCAAATAACAGTTGGGGATGGTAGAGAAGGATTGGAATGGAGTATGCTGAGACGCTGTCCTTATTAGCAGAACACCATAGGACTTACAAAGCTTGCTTACCAGAATGCATGAAATATCACACGAGGTTGGTATCAAGATGAACAGAAGAAAGACTGAGATGATGAGAATGGAGTATGCAATGGAAGATGAAATGTCAATGGAAGGAGAAAAGATTAATGAGGTAATATACAGGAACTTTAGAATTTAAGTTTAATGAAAGATTGAAAAAAGCAAATCAGACAATAGCTAGGGTAAGTAAAATTTGGAAATCGAATCGCCTGAAATTACATAAAAAATCAGGCTATATATCAGTTTAGTGAGATTGGTGTTACTGGATGGATATGAGTTGTGGTATAACAATGAAACAATATCCAACCGATTTAGTAGATTTGAGAACAAAGCCCTCAGAAGAATATTGGGAGATAAATGGCAGGGCAGGATTGGAAATAAAACTATGAGAGAGATTATTCGAGTGCCATAAATGAAAGAGATCATGGTGAGGGGTAGATGGAGATGGTTTGAGCATGCTCTTCGCCCTCCCCACGAGAGATTTGACTCTACAAGACACTAGAAGAGTTGGAAGTCCTAGGCCTACATGGTACATGGCTGATGACTATAAAATAAGAAGTAGTCGATGATGAATGTAGAAGTATTGATTTATAAGCTCAAGATAGAGACGACTGGTGAAATCTAACCGAGGCCCTTTTGTGTCAATAGGTGTAGGAGGAGATGAGTATGATGATGATGATGATGTTCTAATTTGATATTCACGTAACTTTTTAATTTTAAAGATATTGTATCGAATTGCTTTCTGAATACAAAATTAAGATTTAATAAATGTGCCTCAATTATAGTAACGTTTATTCTTATCTTGTAATCGCACAAGATGTTGCATAAATAGGTCACCGGTGAATTATTTCCATTGGTCTGTAAATCGTGCATTATTCAACCAAGAGTATCTGCCTTGATGATATATTAGACGATATACTAGTAATTGAACTTGACCTCTCTTGGAAAATCTCTTCCATCAAGCCTCTTCTTTCCAAGCCATCCTTTACCTTATTTCACCATCTAAATCTCTTCCTACTATTCGATCTTCCCCCACTAACAGGTTCCTAATAAGCTCTCCTCACTCGCCATCCCCCACCCACCATCCAACCTCAACATGTGATCGTACTATCTCATTTGCGACACTCTTATTACCTCCTCTGTAATCTTTGGTACGCCTGCCATTCTCCTTATTTCATCTTTTTTCAATCTTTCAGGTTGTGATACTCCCATAATCCACATCAGCATTCTCATCTCTGTTCTCTCAAGCTTTGCCTCCTCTTTCCGCCTTTGAGACCACTGTTCCGATCCATACATTAAGACTGGACTTGTTACTGTGCTGTAGATCTTGACTTTAGCATGATTGGCATTTTCTCATCACATTTCCTTCTCACTACCTCTATCCATATCCCCAGGCTGCTTTTATCCTATTATCAACTTCAGCCTCACATCCTCTCTCTGGTCTTGACTTATAGTAGATACCAAGTATATATATTTTACCACCTGTTTTATAACCGAACCTCTACTTATATGTATGGCTATACTGTCCCTACATTCCTTACTGCTTACCATAACCTCCATCTTATCCAAATTTATCCTTAAACCACCCATCTCAAAAGAGTCTTGTCATTCAACAATCTATCTCTGCAAGTTTTACACATTTTCATCGGTAATCACCAAATCATCTGCATATAGCAACTCCCACACTTCTTCATTTTTTATCACCTCAATAAACACATCCATGACCATCACAAATACCGACCCCTGGTGTACTCCAGCACTAACTTGAAAGGTTTCTGTTTCCCTGTCTACTGTTATGGCATCATCTCAAACATTCTAATCAACCTCTCTTGGAGTTTTCTCTTCCTCAAGAACCAAAACAATTTATTTAGGTATTCTATCATAAGCCTTCTCTTTATCTGCAAAAGAACAGAAGAGCTGCTGGTTTCCTTCTAGCCTGTAGCTGCCTTACTATGAAGATAGTATCCACAATCCCTCTCCCCTTCATGAATCCATACTGTTGTTTTCCAATCTTTACAATCTCTCTCACTCTCTACTCTAGTACCCTCTCAAAAACTTTCAAACCCTGTAGTTATCACATTTCATTACATCTCCTTTCAGCTTACATATATGTATATATATATATATATATATATATATATATATATATATATATATATATATATATATATATACACATATATATATATATATATACATATATATATATGTATATATATATATATATATATATATATTTATGTATATATATATGTATATATATATGTATATATATATATAAATGCCATCAGACTCTCTTCCAAGTCTTTAGGAATTATTTCCTCTTTCTCTTCTTGAGTTTTCTACCTCTCATTTTAAGATCCGTTACTACATGTCTATGTTGTTTAACACATACTTCCCCTAAAATCACTTTACAGTTTATCACATTGTTTTTATCAACCCCTCTAACCAGGATGTAATCTATTTGGCTTCCCACTCTTCCACTTTCATATGTTATCAGGTGTTTATCCAACTTCTGAAACCAGGTGTTCATATATGCCATCTCTAATATATACTCCCCAGATTAATTTCTAACTCCAGATTGCTGCCCTCTATGTACCTCTTAATATGTATCCCCTCTTTTCCCCACGCTGCCATTCATGTCCCCCATGATTAGCTTTTCTCTCAATGTTCTAATAGCTGCCTCAAAGTCTTGTTTAAATAATTCTTTTTCTTGTCTCTGGCACCTATCTGAAGATCATATGCTGAAATTACCTTTACTACATATCCCCTCTCATCATTGGCATCTTTAAAGGTGTCATTTACACTCATTACTTCTACCACTTTTTCCTTCCAGTTATTACTTATTATAACCCAAACTCCGTTTCTTTCCTTCCGTGACTTGCTATAATAGAGCTTATACCCATTTCCTATCTCTCTGGTCCCATTTCTCTTCCATTTTGTCTCCTGCACATACTGGATATCTATCCTCCTCCTCTCCATCACATCCGCTTTCTCCCTAAATCTTCCCGTTAGAGTACCTGTTCTAATTTAAATTAACTAAGAGATTCAATTCGGTGACCAAAAAATGAAAGATAAAATATTTATGTTTTCTAAATATGGATTTAGGCAAGCTATACCGGTGTGTTTATAGAACTAAGCCCAGGACATGTCATAATAATGGGGCTAAATTCTGTACAAGATAAGCTAACATGAAAACTCTTCACGAACATTCCATATGTAACAGTACTAATCACCTAATGGAATATGGTTTCTTACGGTATTGTAAAACATCCAATAAAGACGAATTACATTAAACAGTTTGTACATTGTAATTGTGTCAATGATGGGGTAGGAAAATTTCGAATTCCATAATTTAGAAGCTGTGATGCTGTGTTCAAGATTAGAGCTGTATAATTTTCGAAATTTTCTTTAGTGTATCTTCACAATTATTCTCACAAGCATACTTGCCATTGTATTTTGAGAATCAATATTGCAGTTTGGAATCTATGTGCATTAGTAATATCTCTCTCTCTCTCTCTCTCTCTCTCTCTCTCTCTCTCTCTCTCTCTCTCTCTCTCTCCCCACGTATTTTAACAGCCCAGTTTGTTTACCAAAATGAGCAGAGGCATATTCAGCGAGGCAAAAACAAAAAATCCTCGTAATTTAACCAATATTTCCCATTCCTGGAAACGCCATCATTATGTACGCTACAGGATGTCATGGATCGGCTGGATTTTCTGCATCACTAAACACCCCTCCCCGAAGGGTGTGCGAATGTTCAGTTAATGCATGCTAAATAAAAACGAGGGTTAGGTATACTGATATTTGTTTCTCGTAGGAATATGAGAAAAATAATATAATGGTCAATAGAATACGAAATAGTTTAGTAAAATTTTGAAACATATTTTCTAATTAAATATAAGTTATGCCCAAACACAGAATAATACATTAATAGAATATTAACGTAGATATAATAGAATTGACATTATTAACAGTGAAGCAGAAAATGATCATGGGAAAATGGAAAAGATTATAGAGAAGGTAAAACTCTATACCAAAGTTTTCTTGCTTAAATGTTATATTACTGATTCAGTGTCCTCTATGTCTCGAACTCTTCTGATTTATTTACTTTTTTTTTATGCTTTGATACCTTTAGTAGATATTTTCAGCTTGTAAAGCCACCTTATTTGTATTCCTTTTTACACTGCCAAGGTACGAGATTTTAGTGTATCATTTGTCTGTGAGCAATTGCTTGAATTACGTTTTTTCTGCCTATATAAGAGCACATCCTAACACAAACCTTTGCGTATTTTAGAATATGCAATTGTATATGACCACGCGTTTCTGCATTATATGATATTTTCTTCTCTATATTCGGAAATAAAGATGGTCCCTTAATATACGTAAAAGATTATTATTATTATTATTATTATTATTATTATTATTATTATTATTATTATTATTATTACTTGATAATAATGATAACAGTTGGAAAAGCAGAATGCTATAAGCCCAGGGGCCCCAGCAGGGAATATAGCCCAGTGAGGAAAGGAAACAAGGAAGAAGAAAATATCTTAAGAACAGTAACAACATTTAGAAATATTTCCTATCTAAACTATAAAAAGTTTAACAAAACAAGAAGATAAATATAAAACAATAGTGGGCCCGAGTGTACCCTCAAGCAAGAGAACTCTACCCCAAGGCATTGGAAGACCATGGTACCGAGGCTATGGCACTACCCAAGACTAGAGAACTATGGTTTGATTTTGGAGTGTCCTTCTCCTAGAAGAGCTGCTTACCACAGCTAAAGACTCTTCTACCCTTACCACTTACCAAGAGGAAAGTAGCCACGGAACAATTACAGTGCAGTAGTTAACCCCTTGGGTGAAGAAGAATTGTTTGGTAATCTCAGTGGTGTTAGGTGTATGAGGACAGAGGAGAATCTGTAAAGAATAGGACAGACTATTTGGTGTTTGTGTAGGCAAAAGGAAAGTGAACCGTTACTAAAGAGAAGGAGCCAATGTACTACTGTCTTGCCAGTCAAGGACCCATAACTCTCTAGCGGTTGTATCTCAACGGGTGGCTGGTGCCCTGGC
The DNA here is from genome assembly GCF_036898095.1 of Palaemon carinicauda. Lineage (NCBI taxonomy): Eukaryota > Metazoa > Arthropoda > Malacostraca > Decapoda > Palaemonidae > Palaemon > Palaemon carinicauda. The sequence goes on from NC_090745.1 coordinate 78,140,417, forward strand.
CAACCTACTACCTAGGAACGCCACCCTTCATTATCTGATCTTTAAAGATAAATTTAGGTAATTTTCTCATGCAGTCTGAAGTATATGAAAAACGATTTTGAATATTTATGTACTGTTTGAATTTTTCGATATTTTTGTTGCTAATTTAGTAGACTCGACGAATGTAATTGCTAAATTATATTTAAGAGAGAGAGAGAGAGAGAGAGAGAGAGAGAGAGAGAGAGAGAGAGAGAGAGAGAGAGAGAGAGAGAGAGAGAGAGAGAGAGAGAGAATATTTTGAATGGGATGAGGATTATATCTTATGGTGGAGACAACCATTTACGTCTGTTTTCATCTCTGCATCTTTTGTTCTACAGTATATCCACCCTAGCTACGATACGCACTGCTTAGGGGATAAGTAACATTTCCAATTTTCAGGAACAGACCTATTTGTTTCCCTTATGTGATTTGAGACTCCCTGAATGCGTTACCGACAACGATACGAGAGAGAGAGAGAGAGAGAGAGAGAGAGAGAGAGAGAGAGAGAGAGAGAGATTTCATTTTTTAATTATCTTCAAATGGATCGGTCATAGGAACGGCCTCTTGAAATTATTCCTGCTCAATTAAATTGGATGACCAAGTCTGAAATATAGAAACATTTTTTTCAGGAGATTGGTGAATATATGATTGGCAAGAGGATACCATTTAAAATAACTATTTTGGCATAAGTTCGTAGATATGACGACATCCATTACTTTGACTTGTTTATACAAATTATTTATCATCGTTTTTTTTTTTTTTTCATATGCATTGGATGTTACCGTAATTCAAATGTTTGTCCTCCAGTTCCCTGATATTTTAATCAAGTTTTATCTTGTGTCTGATAATTTCCTAGTACTAAGAAAATTCTACAACAATCTCCAAGTTTTCACTTAACAAATTTTGGAGTTGGGTGATGGGGAAAATTCTTACTTATTGCAAATGTTGGGTTCCAGATGAATAAAATCTCTCCTATATAAGTTATAGAAATTGGATGGTATTCGGCAGGTTTAGATATACCACAACCACATAAACTCAATAGAGAAACATGACCAATTTTCAATGAAGAGTATAAAGAACCTCTTCTTGCTAACATACAAAACAGTACAGCTTAGTACCTAAGAAACCATCTGCCTTCGCGATAACTTAATTAAAAAGGACAGTTCAAAGTCTAGCAAAACACCTTAAATTTCTCTAAACAGAAAAACTGAGCCATTCAGTTTAGCTTCAGAAAAACGGCCGATTGAAGATATTAAATTCAATACATCATGCTTGTATTAGATTATCCACAGGAGCATTTAGAACCTCACCTATCCCAAGTCTCCATGTTGATGCTGGAGAGTTGCCTCTAAACCATTACCAAATGACTTTCATTATTCGGCATTGGTTTAGGTTACAAAGACTGGAGCATTTAGAACCTCACCTATCCCAAGTCTCCTTGTTGATGCTGGAGAGTTGCCCCTAAACCATTACCGAATGACTTTCATTATTCGGTATTGGTTTAGGTTACAAAGACTCCCTAACGCTTTAGCCGTTCAAACTGCAAGCCTTTTGAGACACTCAACATGCTTTCAGTTGCACCCAAAATCTCCTCAAACTTACGGCTTTCGGGTAAAACAATTATTAAACAGTCTTGGTTTAATTAGAGCTAAGGTGCTCCCATGCAAGATAACATCACCCCTCAGTGGAAATTACCAGAGATATCTTTTTGTAAATATTTAATTGGTGTTGAAAAAGAAAAAAAAAAACATGACTGAATTAGGAGCTAGTTCTCTTTTTATGGAACATGTTGAAGAACGTTGGGAATCAACTTTTATATATACCGATAGCTCCAAATCTGACGCTGGCATTGGATTTGGAGTATATAGTAGTTCTTTTAACTGCAGAGGTGGACTTCCTCCAATATCTTCCATATATACTGCTGAATTATATGGGATACTAACCGCTACTGAGGAAATAGCGTTAAAAGAGGAGGGCAATTTTACCATTTTTAGTGATTCAAGAAGTGTCCTTCAAGCTTTAGAAGGTTTTAATTCTAGTTACCCTTTATTTTTAAAGATTTTAGAGTGGCTTTTAATCATTGGCCTGAAAGGTATAACAGTTCGATTTTGCTGGGTCCCGGCACACGTAGGTGTGTCTGGAAATGAAGAGGCATATTCAATGGCAAAGAGTGCTGCAGCCGAGTTGCTACCAAGAAGGTATCCCATTCTTTGTAAGGATTTTTTTCACCAGCAATTAAGAATTTTATGTATAACAATTGGCAATAGCATTGGGATAGTTTAACCGAAAATAAGATGAGAGAAATAGCGGTTATTATATCCCCTTGGAGGTATAATGGGATGCCTCGAAAATGGAAGACTACTCTTTGTCGTCTCCTGACGCATGAATTTCTGCTGGCAGGCCAACACCAACCATTTTTGATCCCCTTGACAGTGAGGCATTTGTTGACTGAATGCCCCATTTATAGCACAGAAAGAAATAGATATCTGTTTGAGGCTCGGGGTGAAGATGGCAGGTTCATCCTTGCCAAGATCCTTGGACATGATGTGTCGTACAATGCTATTCGCATTTCTAAATTTATATCAGAAGCAGGTCTTCTTGATGCTATTTAACTTTTATAACATATTTGCTTTTCTGGTTTTAATTGAATATTCTTTTAATCTTTATTTATGATAAACGATATTGGCGTCAATGACCTTCGATATCAGGATGGTAGAGAACTTCAAATCAATCAATCAATCAATCAAGGGCATATTGTATTTAATTTCAGATAAATCGTAAATTTTCTGAGCAACAGCTCTTACCTTTTAATATCTATTCCGAGTCAGATTTGATCTATACACATATATAGTCTATTGGAATGAGCGTCAGTCTTATCATCCAGAAAAGCCAGGTTATCTTCCTAATACCCCTATCACACCTACGCACAGATGCCACTGCTGGCTGCATAGAATGTACAAAGACAATATGGATTTATGTATTCTTAACCAAAATTAGCATAGACAGTGCAGAGACAGTATGGATACCCCAGGAATTCAGCGGAGGATGGTAAAATTTGCCGAAATTTCCTGTAAATGGTGGTGGAGGCAGTAAAGAGAGAATAGGGATGGTATTTGAGAGGAGTACGCACCTCCAGGCACAGATACAACATGGAGATTATATAGGGAGTACTCACCTCCAGGTGCAGACCATAATCATAAGGAGTATGTAAGAAGTATTAAGAGACTATGCAGGCAGTACGGATACTGCGGATACAGTATGTATGGATTATTACAATGCAGACACAGTGGTCTAATGCTAGATTGCCAATATCCCTAAATATACTGACATAATGTTTGGACCTAAATCCTTCACATTCTGCTTTCTAATCACTCGAAGTACTCAAAGTTGTGGCTTACAAGTTAAGAGAGGGGAATAAAAGAACTAGCGTAATTGGTTCTTCATTGGATACGGATTGTGCAAGCCTCCTTTCACTTGGAAAGCCTGAGAAGAAAAGAAGAACGACAGTGGTTACCCAGAAGAACAATGTACGGCCTCTATGAGAATGTCATGCCTGGATTGAATGTAAAAGATCCAACAAGCTCCAAGAATTTCCTTAGAGTTAAGGCTAAAAGCTTAACGAAACTTTAGCATCGTGTAGGCCCGTGCATAGAGACCTAAAGACAGTATTTGGTGGGGTATTTCAACTCTGAAGTAAGAAGTGCCCCATGGAAACTCGGTATGATCTGTTCATTTTTAATCTGATGATGTACATGTGTTGTAATATGTTATTAAAATGCATTTTGAATGTTATGTTATATTATATGCCTTTTGCATTTCAATTTCCTAGTACATATACAGTATTCAATGAAGAGATCCCTATGTTATGCAGTGTGAAATAGTAAATGCATGTAAAATTATGCACACTATATGTAATTACTTACATTGAATAAGAAAATCTAAAGGAAATTTACCCAATTTGTTTTTTTTCTATTCAATCTACAATATTTTCATTGGTCTTATTATGCCTTCTGTTTTAAATTATTATGCCATTTTTTATTTATTCTCCTAATTCGGATTTTTTTTTACTTTAACCTAACCTAACCTAACCTAACCTAACCTTGTTTTTTTTCCATTTACGTGTTGTAGCTTAACCATTGTTAATATCACAGCATTTCCGTTTAGCTTGATCTTACAGTTGACTAGAGACGGCTGCATTTGTTGTTGTTGTTATATATATATATATATATATATATATATATATATATATATATATATATATATATATATATATATATATATATATATGCATATGAACATCTTGTTGATAAACCTATTTCTATTTCGTCAACGACGAAGGAAATTTTGCCATAGTATCAGGCATATGTGATATCAAAATTATTAAGGGGTCTTTCAAGCAGCAGTTTAATATTTCTTGATAGTTAAACATGGTGACTCTTACCCGGAGATTATACATATTGCATATGAAAAAATGATGCTGTAAATTAAAACATATGGTTTGAAGGTTCAATATCTCTATTACTATTGTTCTTATTATTTTATCTTCTATTTACATGATTATGCGTTTTTTTACTGCTTTTTTATCAGTTCTCTTTCTTTTTTTTATTCCAGTTTTCCTTTTTATTTTTTTTTTTTTTAACTTTCATCTATGTGCTCTCTCTGAACTCGAACAGTATCCGCTGGCATCTGCACTGTCTCTGATGTCTTTGGTAGCATCTGTACTGTCTCTGCCAGCTTCTGTACTGTCTCCGTCAGCATCAGTATTGTCTACTCACATTTTTTCGTACTATTTCTGTATCCTACAATCTACATAATTTCGTCCATTGACGAAGAGAGTAAAGACACCGCTGATAGAGCATGGATGGCGTTGGAGGCAGTAGCCTACGTATGCAACACGGATTTATTTCATCTGCACGAGGGGATTTGGTAAAACAGTAGTAAACACCGTTTTAGGCATGAGCATTTTAGTCTATTCGTGGATGTATTCTGTATGTAATGGCTTGCTAAATATTGTAAAGACAGGCTTGGGGTTAGCACACTTATCCGAAAAATTTTGAGAACAGGAATGTTAACACCTCATAAATGCATAAAGGCACATATGGATATATTAGGGTAAAATGTTAACGAGAAAGTTATGGTTAGATTTATTCCCCAAGAGCATAGGGGAACACACACCATAAAGATTAGTTATTGTTCTTTTTATAGATGATCTTTCTCAGCAGATATTTTCTTCAGGGGATATTGTGTACCTTTTCAAGTAAGATTCAGATTTGATTATCTAATCTGTCCGTTTGATTATTCTATTGCGACCAACTGAAACGGATAACGTCATAGTTCTTAAAGAATTGTGCTCCTCGCATGCTAGTAGTGGTTTTATTTTTTTATTTTATTTTATTTTTTTTATTTTTTTTTTTGAGGGGTTTGAAACATTCTCGTTTTGAAATCTGAAAGTACTTGAACCTATTGTTCTTTTTTTCTTTTTTTTAAAGTTTTCTCTCATTGCTTGAATCCCTTTTTTCGTATTGTTTTATTAAGATAGGACTAAGTTGTTTGTGAATATAATTTTCACTTACTGCTGTGAATGTTTTTATTGCTATAGCTTTAGTTGTGGACAATTTTATATGCGTTGAATGCTTTGGTCAATTCTAAAGCATTGTGATTGCAAGAAGATACCGTAACAACGTACAGCTATTAAATGTTTTATATCATGACATTAGAATCTTCAAATTATATACAAAAACTATTACACAGTATGGCCATATCCTAATAACTGTAATGGTTTTAATACAACTCTTGTAGCGAATGTAGATTTAAAACTGATTGTCTCTTATTCTTCATTTCACTGTCCCTTAAAGTACAAAGCTTTCCAAGATAAAAACTGCAGATTAAAGTTCAATCATTTTAGATTATTCAGGTAACATCATGAACAAGACTAAATACTTCCTATTCATTGCTAAAGCAGAATTTACAATGAAAATAATAATCTACTGTTTCGTTTGTAGTTTGTTATTCATTTGATTAATCAGTGGGATAAATGATTGATTGTTTAAATTCCTATCAGTATTATCATTTAACTTCAAGGAATTTATGGAATGAGGGATTATTTTAGGTTTACTCTTTTTACCCTAGATCATTCCAATTTCTACCGCAATGACCATGGTGGAAAAATCACCTGTTTGTATTTACTGTATATGCGTCGCAATTGGAGTAACTGTCAACAAAGATTTTTTTCTTTTTAAATTATTGCAAAATCCGAATAAATTCACTCACAGTCGTTTTTATCTTCCTTAGTCACAACCCAGAAAGTATTCACAAGGAAAAAATTTATTCTGACGGACTCAATAAAATAATACCTAAGACAACGATTCAGTTGTCAAAGGCTTGCCACCAATGGGTCATGATTTTTAGGATATTGTCTTAACAATTATGGTGTTTGTTTGAGCATTAACACACATACACTGATTGTCGGACGAGTTTCTTCTTTTATCATTTTCGTCTATTGCCAGTTTTTGTGAGTTGTTGACCATCTGGAAAATTTTTAGCCTCTTAAGTGGTCTCAAGCCTGATCTGATTGGTATCAGACAACAAAAATTACAACCAAATTTGGCTAAGATAGTTAACGGGTACAGGTTAGTTGAAAAAATAAAAATACTATGACAACGCTTTAGTCTATGATATATAGTTGACTCATTCGCCGACTATCAACGAATGCCGAATTCTGATACATATCTGCAACACGTTGCATATTTGTTGCCAGATTTCTAGTTAACTAATTTTGTCTCAATTCTTATAGCAAAGATTCGTAGAATTTGTCTTACGCTAATCACCATCTAATCTAATCGTTGTCGTATCATTCAGCTTCTGGCCATTCATTCTGAGCCTAGCTTCGTTTAATCATCTATTTGTCATCATATGTGGATGACTTGTTATTTTCAAGTGAGAGCCACCTTGCTGCCCCCCCCCCCCCACCACCACCACCACCACATCCACATCCACATCCACATCCCCAACCCTCGCTTCTAGCAGTGACTAACACAGGGCTTTTAAACATCTTTTTTAAAATAGGTAAAAAATCCCTAGATTCTTTCTCTAATTGTAAGCATCTTTAAAACACAATCACAAAGTCAAAAAGTCATTCTAATCATTAACAATCAGATTTTATTAATAAACTTTATTAATAAAAGAATCTTTTATAAAAGTTCATGAAATAATATATTAATCAAATGCTCTAAGTGATAGTACAAGGAATGGCAATTTCAACCAATTATCAAATGTATAATTATTGGTCAATTTCACAGATTCCATCAGGCACTATATTTTCGACCATTTATTCCTCGTCACTATAATTTCGTCAATATCCTCCTTAAAAGAATCTCTCTCTCTCTCTCTCTCTCTCTCTCTCTCTCTCTCTCTCTCTCTCTCTCTCTCTCTCTCTCTCTCTCTCTCTCTCTCTCTCTCCAATTTCACCAATTTCACCAATATTGGTTTTGTGAATTAGTGTTCAAGAAGAAGTGCATTTCCTTTTTTTTTATCTAAATTAAGTTGTATACCATGTTTTACACATCAAAAGATTTTTCCCTGTTCTTTTATTCTCAATTTTCAGTAGCAATCATTATTCATCCTCTTGGTGATTATCCACGTTCCTAGCTATAAACAGCCGTCGTAAAACATCACTATTCAGTAATTTAAAAAAGTTAGCTATTAAAAAAAAAAAATCTGCTATGGGTGGCCACAGACATATAGTTGACTTGTCTGCAAACAATCATAAGTATGAAGATTCATTAATATTTGACAAAGACTTGTCTCAGATAGCTGGTGACAGACGTCGACTAAAGCTTTCTTTGGATTTGGATATCTTGATTAGCCTTTTTTCACGTAAAATTAATTTTCCGTAACAAAATATGGTTTAAAACTAAAGTCATTAGTTATACCACTATTAATAAACTTTGTAGAATTTTTTTAAGGCTATCAGTAATCAGTAATGCAATTGAGACCGGTGTCTTTTTTATGTTTATTGAATAAGAAGAAGGCATCTGAAATCCTACGAATGGGAAATGAAATAAAAAAAAATCGATTCTTGCAGAAGAAATGGGGAAAATCGCTATTTCTTCGTGACCTGAGGGACGAAGGGTCGTAACTGGATCATTAGTCTCCATCTAACTGATTAATGGACCTAAATATTCTTAATGGACTAATCTTATTAATGGATATTAGTACAGTTTGGGCTCTTTCGTTTTAATAATGTGATTGATGGTCTCCCCTCTTAGCACCCAAAGTGGAAAAAGGGATTGGTTTAGCCTGTGTTGAATAAGGGTATAATGATATTTTGAAATGCAGTGGTTGATGCTTTGGAATGCTTTTCTTTTATTATTGGAATAATTTGTTTCTAGAGAGTATATCTCAATCTTGCTAACTGGTGTGTTCACTGACTTCGGTAGATCATTAGGTATATATATATATATATATATATATATATATATATATATATATATATATATATATATATATATATATATATATATATATATCATGAGCTATTGCTAGTCCACTTTAGGACGGAGGCCTCAGACATGTCGTTTCTCTCCTGTCTGTTTAGGTTCTTTCGAGATCAGTCAATACCAGAATTTTTCTTAGCTCGACAATCCATCACCATCTCTTCATTTCCCTGCTTAGCTTATTTTGTAATACCTAGGGACCCATTATGCTATTCTTTGTGTCTTTTTCTTTTTCTTGTTTTTAACATATCCTCCATTATATTTGCTCTCATATCCATGTTGCTCTTTTTTTTTGTCTCAGTGTTATTCCCATAATTATTCTGTAACTATCATATTTTTTGAGGATTTAGTAAGCCTCTAAGTTTCTGAAAAATATGTCAATACTGGTTGAACCATCTGATTCAATACTTTCTTCCTTAAAGAAAGTGTCTATTTGTTTTTTTGACAAAAAAGTTATGAGGATTTCTATACAATGCCATACAATAGTAATAGAAATAATTTTACCAATAGCATTGAAAAGCAATAAAAAAAAGAAAATTGGAGGAAGAAGATACCCAAACTTTTGATTATATAATAGATGGAAAAGATTTCATTGTAGTTAAACTTGCTGAATGTTACACAAAATGTTTGCAGGAATGCTCTATACCTACAGCTTGAAAAAAACTTTATCAATATGACCATTTTAAAAAAGCAAGAAAAA
>NC_090745.1:78152129-78224629 GCF_036898095.1 Palaemon carinicauda
AGATCAGGAATAAGAAATTTAATAGACTAAGTTCCTGGCCAACAAATTAAGATGAGAATCAGCAGCTGAAGACCAACAGGAGAACAATACTCGAAACAAGGTAAAATGAAGGAATTAAAACACTTCTCCAAAATAGATTGGTCACCAAAAATCTTGAAAAACTTTCTCAATAAGCCAAATTTTTGTTCAATTGAAGAAGATACAAACCTAATATGTTTCTCAAAAGTACATTTGCTGTCGAGAATCACATCTAAAATTTCAAAAGAGTCATACAGAGTTAAAGAAACATTATCAATGGTGAGATCCGGATGTTGAGGAACCACGGTTCTTGACCAAGTAACAATCATACTTAGAGTTTTGTTAGGATTCAACTTCATACCACATAATTTGCACCATGCACTAATTTTACCTAGATCTCTATGAAGGGATTCAGCAACCCCACACCTACATTCAGGAGATGGAATTGGTGCAAAGAGAGTAGCATCATCTACATATGCAACAAGCTTATTTTCTAGACCAAATCACATGTCATGTGTATATAGTATGAAAAGTAATGGGCCAAGAAAACTACCCTGAGGAACACCAGATATTACATTCCTATACTCACTATGATGCCCATCAACAACAATTCTTGGCGATCTATTACTTAAAAATTCAATAATGATGCCAAGAAACAGCCCACCCACTCCTAACTGTTTGAGTTTGAAAACAAGGGTCTCATTATCAACACGGTCAAAGGCAGCGCTAAAATCAAGGCCAATCATTCGAACTTACTGACCACAATGAAGGTATTTTTGTACAGCATTGGAGATTGTAAGAAGGGCATCACATGCTCCAAGGCCTTTACGAAAACCAAATTGCAAACTAGGGAACAGATGATTACCTTCTGCAAATCTATTAAGACATTTCGCCAAAAGACATTAAAAAAGTTTAGATAATATGCTAGTTATGGAAATTCCGTGGTAATCAGTTGAACTTGAGCTACCACAAACACACTTACATAGTGGAGTAACATTACCAATTCTCCAACAAGTGCTAAAAGCTCTTGTTCTTGCATAACTCTCAAAATAACAGATAACTTTAAAGCTAAAGAATCTGTAGTCTTTATAAAAAACAAAGAAAAAATACCATTTGGGTCTACACCTAAGTGTCAAAGTCCATCAAGAGAGCTTTAATTTCATGAGATCGAAAAGTTAAACTAGTTAGTTTAGCCTCAGAAAAATAGGAATGAGGGAGTTCGAGTTTCTCATTATTCTGCTTGCTGTCAAGCACATCTGCCAAAAGGGTTGCCTTTTCCTTTGGACAGTGAGTGACTGAGTCATCTGGTATAAGTAAATGAGAAACTATTGCATCTGCACCAAAGAGTGCAGATTTAAGGGTACCAGAAAGGGTTTCATTTATGGTTAAATTGTTTTCTTTTTCAGATGAAGCCTGAACTCTCTGAACAAAAGTTCTAAGCTGAGTATAGTCATTCCAGGGCAAATGCTTCTCTAAATATATTTGTCCTTCCCTTGGTACTTTAGGACAGGAGAAGGGATACGCCTATCAGTTATGTTGACTAGATTCTCATTCAAAAGGACTACAAGATCAACACTTCTAAATAATTGTGACCAATTCAAGCCCAAAAGATCATACAAAATTCCATTCCAGTCTGCTTGAGATTTCATATAAATATTATATGAGTAAGATACATCAGGGACAGGCTGCTAAGTCTTCACTACTAATGAAATCAAGGCATGATGAGATGTCTCAACTGGAGAACCAACCTTCCTAGTTATAACGCCAGGGGAGTCCATGTATACGAGGTCCAAGCAGTTACCAGACCTGTGAGTAGCTTCTCTTATGATTTGCTCACAGCCTGATTCAGAGGCAAAGTCTAAAGCTTTTAAGCCATGGCGAAACAGAATTTAACCAGTCCCTATGGTGAGCATTAAAATCACCAACAAAGACAAAAGAGGTATTACTATCATCTTCTTGTATCTTAGCCATAATGGTAAGAAGACAATCGAAGATAGAATCATCCATGTCAGGATTCCAGTAGATGAAACACAAATAAAAGTTGTTATGCCTGCCACAAACTTTTATTACCTGAATCTCATGACATCCACATTCATAGCAGGACTTATGAGAAGCAGGGTACTCAGTCCTAATGTAGACCACCATTCCCCTGGCCTTAAGAATGTTCTCGCGTTTCAACATTATTGGTTTCCTAAAACTAGTTATAAGGAGCTCAGATGAGTGCCTCATATTAGAAACCAAAGTTTCTGAGCACAAAAGAATATCATACTGTCTGGACGCAACTGTAAGACCTTGAATATGTGCACGAAGCCCACGAATATTGCAATACAGTGGACGACATTGACTAAATCTAGGACGTACTGGTCCCGGGTTTTTCTCAATGTCTCCAGAGAACATAAGAATTAATGGTAATAAAACAGATACATCATACTTAAAAACCAAATTAACAAGAATGATAACAAAAACAATATGTACTGAAATATAAATAGAGTGATTGGTCAAAGCCATAGATTAAAGAAAAAAAGTTGGAAAAACTGGTCAACATGGAGGAACCGATACACCATGCAAGGCTAAATACCCTCCAGCATAGTCACTTCAACTGAAGGGAGGACAGTAAGGATAGTTTTGAAAAGTAAAATTATCGGATAAGGAAAAGACAACCTCTTGATAAACCACCAGACATCCATGGCCTTTTTATTAAACCTGCCCAACACACCATTTAAAAAAAATAAGAGGAAGAAAGAAAAAAATAAGATAGAATAGTGTGCCTGAGTGTACCCTCAAGCAAAACAACTCTAACCCAAGACAGTGGAAGACCATGGTACAGCGGCTATGGCACTATCCAAGACTAGAGAACAATGGTTTGATTTTGTAGTGTCCTTCTCCTAGAAGAGCTGCTTACCATAGCTAAAGAGTCTCTTCTACCCTTACTAAGAGGAAAGTAGCCACTTAACAATTACAGTACAGTACTTAGGCCCTTGATCAAAGAAGAAGTGTTTGGTAATTTCAGTGTTGTCAGGTGTATGAAGAAAGACGAGAATATGTAAAGAATAGGCCAGACTATTCGTTGTATGTGTAGGCAAAGAAAAAAGGAGCCGTAATTGCATGGCATCTTGCATGCCGTTAATCATTCAAAGGATTGGAAGAAGGTCCCAATGATCTTCATTCCTGAGTTTGTGACTTAGTCGTCCTTTCTCTCTCTCTCTACACACTAGTAGCATTCTTATTCAAACAGTGAGCCAGAGTAATTCAGAGCTTTGATTTTACTGTAATAAAATCTGCTTTTTTTTTTTGTCCATTCTCTCTTTTACAACAGCTTTTCTGGGAGTCCATATTCAAAAAATGGAAGAGTATATTGAAGGGACATGTATAATACACTAAATTAATCTCAGAACAACTCAAACAGTGCATTCTGTTTACAAAATCAGTTTGTCTGTATATCATTTCCATCTGCTGTTAAATTCAAACCTTTTGGCTCTAATTGTCTCTAGACATATTGGGTGGAAAAATAAGAATTTTTGGGCTTGATTCTTTGTCAATAACATCAACAATTATTTCCCAAAAATATGGCAACAATACCAAACATTCTTCAGATGCAACAAATAGCATTAGAATAAGAATGTAAAACAATACATTTCTTGGAACATTGTCAAACCATTTCTTTTATGATAAGTGACATATCTCAAACCAGAGAAAGTTAAGTTCAATAATTTTATTACAGTGCAATATTTTGAATACACTATTAAATAGAAATACACACACCACACATATATATATATATATATATATATATATATATATAGCCTATATATATATATATATATATATATATATATATATAATTTATATATGTATATATATACATATATATATATATATATATATATATGTATATATATATATATATATATATATATATATATATATATATATATATATATATATATATATATATATATATATATAGGTCATTGGTCAAGTATCAAATAAGTATGACTTACCTCTTGAGTCAATATTGATCGAACGACTAGTTCGGTCGTTAAATACCCAAGCCACTTCCATCCAATTATATTTGTCGTAGCTTTTTTTGGTGTGTTTTCTTTCTGTTGCTGGCATTCACTTTCTCATTACGCTTCTACGAGGTTGATTCTACTAATCTGTCTGATGTATACATATTTTTCATTTTACCTTTCCTTTTAATTTTTTAATGATTTTTATTGTCTTCAATGGATTTGTAAAAATTTCAGCTGTTCCTTAATTTTTACGTTTACGTTTTATTTGAAACCCTGGACAGTGTGATTAAGAATCACGAAACGTTGGGAATAAAGAGGATATCAGGAACTATTACCTTCGGTATCCACACTATAAAATGTACGTTAATTATTGGCTGTCGCTACCTTCATCGATAATATATATATATATATATATATATATATATATATATATATGTATATATATATGTATATATATATATATATATATATATATATATATATATATATATGTATATATATATATATATATATATATATATATATATATATATATATATATATATATATATATATATATATATATATATATATATATATATATATATATATATATATATATATATATATATATATATATCGTTAAAGTATTTCTTATCTCAAGACAGAGAAAATGAAGTTCAATAATTCTGTTATGGTGCAAGAGTTGGAATGTGGTAAAAACCAAACTCACTAATATATATATATATATATATATATATATATATATATATATATATATATATATATATATATACATATATATATATATATATATATATATATATGTATATATATATATATATATATATATATATATATATAGATAGATATGTACAATACACTTCTTGGAAAATTATCAAATCATTTGGTTTCTCATTACACACATGTTTCAAGACAGAGGAAATGAAGTTCAGTAATTGTATTATGATGCAAGAGTTGGAATGTGGTAACACCCAAACACACTAATAAATAAATAAATAAATATATGAATATATAAATATATATATATATATATATATATATGTGTGTGTGTGTATTGTATATATGTATATATATATATGTATGTATGTATGTATGTAATACTTTATAATATGTATAATACTTAATACATATGTATATATATATATATATAGATATGGATATATATATATATATATATATATATATATATATATATATATATAGATAGATAGATATATAGATAGATAGATAGATATATAAGTATATATATTTATATGAATATATATATATATACATACATATATGTACAGTATATATATGTATATATATATATATATATATATATATATATATATATATATATATATTATCCTTATTATTACTAGCTGAGCTACAACCCTAGTTGGAAAATACATAAATTATTTCTCACAAGGCTTTACAGAATATGAAGCTTACGGTTCCATTTTTTTCGCAGTAAGATTGAATTAATTCCTTCAGGAATGTCATCTCTTGTTCAAATCAAGCTAATTTGTGATCTGCATTGATCTCGGGGCACCATTTTCCACAGTAAACACACTTGTATTTTGATAATGCCTCTTTTTTATCCATCTTATTTCTTTCAGAAAGGGCAAACTCTGATGCAATTTGAACACTGTTAGTCAAGGCTTAGTTAGAATTTTTTGTAATTGGGCAACCTCTCCCAAGCTGCAATAACACCATAAGGCATTGCCTTTAAAATCAGTAGATTCTTCTGAGTCTCTCTAAGATCTCATTAGATAATGCATAAAAATAATCAAAGGGTTTTCAATTTACCTTTTTTCCTTTAGTATATCTTCTTTTTCTGAATACAAAGGGACAGGTAAAACTGTGATGAGTAAAATAGCACGAGTGGTAGATATATATAACTAAAAACATTATACAGTAAAATTATCTTCATATCCTTTAAGGATAATTGTAATGGATCTGATCTTTCTCATTAGCTTACAGAAAAATAATGTAAGTATCTCCAGAAGAAAAAATAAAGTATATCACTTACTTATTTCGACGAGAGAGTTCTCCGAAGTCTCGCTTAGTGCAGCATGTCTATATTGTATCTTCAGTGCTCATTGGGAATTATTGCAGTACTCTTAATGAGTTTCGTTGTTTTTTGTTAGTTTGATCTTGTAAAGTTATATTACGAGTATTTGAGTTTGGAGTATAACTGGGTTTTCCATAACCGTACTGTAAGTTCTCTGAATCTCTGCAACAAATAACCGAGGTCAAATTTATATAAGACAATTCTTGGGCAACCTTGTCAATGCCTCTTTCTTTTCAAGAGTGAGCTTCGTGGCTTTACAAAGGTAGGTGAGCCGCACATGTGTCTGCCGAAGACAAATGGCACAACAAACATAATTTTGATGTGTAGCGAATACATTCACATAGCGTGTAGTACGATCATTAGAAATTAAATCAAACTTAGGGACCTGGAACAAAACGCCAAGATCAAACTTTTACTTTATTTTACTTTAATTTGAGAGGAAGTGTTTACCATAATCAAATCAATGTTTAATTTCTAATTCGCGTGATATTGGTCTAACATTGATGTTTCTACTTGCATTCGTTTGGGTAATACTTTATAATATGCGTAATTTTTATAAGTTTTCATATGATCCTTAGTTTTATTGGCTATTTTTAGATAACCTTAAATTTTTGTTAAATGTTTACTTGTTTTTTGCTGCCCTCTTAGAAATGTTTAGTGAAGTATGCGCTCTAGAATTCAGTACGCATTCGTGATGCTTTCAAGACTATCACCAAGTATCACATGTTGAGTAAATATCAAATACATGCATATTTGTATATTATTCCATATGAAGACCTCGAGTGACTGCCCAATATGTTCAGTATGTCATTAGTTACGTTACTTATTATCTATAATCAATCTATTTTCTCGAGTGAAGCTATCTTCACTCTTACATTCTATCCGTTAAATGGGTGAATTTTGGGTTAATTTTTTTATGTATGGAAGTTTTATTTAGCCGTTTTTTATGTGCATGAAAAAGTTATTTTATTCTAATAGAATGGAAATATATTATCTACTATTCCATTCCCTATCAGTACTATTCAAATGATCAACATACGAAAAATATGTCAATTAGTTGTTTTTAGCAACTCTTAGAGGGTTATATTTAGAAATCAGTTCTCTTCGTTATAATTCTAGTTGGACTTTTAAGATCCCTTGGTAAGAGAAGGATAAAATACAGAATTTTAGATGCCCTCGAGATATTTTGTAGATTGGACACAGGTTTTTGAAACGGTTTGGTTTTAATCATTCTGTCGAAAAAAAGCTTCTAGACCTTTTTCAAAAGATTTCTTTAAATTGCAACATGTCAGAAAATTCTTGTTTTATTGGTATATCCTTTTCCTTAGGATTTCTTCGCTAATGAAATGCGTCAAATAATTTTAGATTAGAAATGTCTCATATTTCTTGACTTAACAGTAATAGACTATATAGGAAGCAAAAGAAAGTCTTTCCTTCTAACAACTTATTTATCATATATTATGTCTATCAGATGTTCACAAATATATCTAAATACAGTTCTATATTTTATCTCGCCATTAAAAAATATTATCATACTTTTCCGGTTGATTTTACTATCTATTAAAAATATCTGTGATCAAGTATTTTAGGTACATAGAAATATATTTTTAGTTCCAAAACTAAGGTGAATTTTATACATACCTTTATGAAAATCTTGTTTATCCTATTGTAATGTATATAAAACATTATACACCCAATCATAACTATAGTATATGAAATCAATTCCCTAAAACAGTTTCACGTTGTAAGCACAGTAATTTCACAAGCATTCTTCTCTCCTTCTGGTGACACATATCTCATCACTAGTCTTTGATGTCTCCCTGTTATGATAATGATCGCGTCTTCTCTCTTTATGAGAAAACAGATGAAGTCTTTAGATCAGTGGTTCCCAACCTGTGGTACGCGTACCACTAGTGGTACGCGAGGGCCTTCCAAGTGGTACGCGAACACTTTCGGGGTCATGAACGTGGAGAGCAAACGCTACGGAATGTTCGAACTCCTGACTACCCTTGAGAGGGAGCCCACTGATGAATTTGCCCAAGAAATCGTCCATCACCACTCACTGCTCAAGACTGAATTGAAGCATTACTTCCCGGACGTGACATGTTGTGCCTACGTCACCAATCCGTTCTCCGTTGATCCAGCTGATCTGCCTGTTGGGACCGGGGAAAAAGAGGAACTCATACTAGATATCCAGGCTGACGAGACAGCAAAGACGAAGCACAAAGAATACTCTCCTTTAAACTTGTGGGTGAGCATGGCCTCCTCGTACCGGACGCTAGCCCGTCACGCTGTTCCCCAGCTACTGATTTTCCCCTTGACATGGGAGTGCTAGCAGGGGTTCTCAGCCTTCATGGCCATCAAGTCGAAGAGCCGGAACCGTCTTGCTGTGCCCGGGCATGATTTCTGATGTGCTGTGAGCAAAGTCATGCCCCGCATTGACCAGCTGGTGGAGAAGAAGCAGATACAGCCCACGCATTGAGTTGTTGTTTTCTTAGTTAATTTGCGTGTTCTATTTTTACAATTATAGAAATAAAGTGGTATCTGATCGAATTTAGTTTCTCTGGAACCAGGTGGTACGCAGCGACTGTACCGGACCTCCAAGTGGTACTCGATCACAAAAAGGTTGGGAATCACTGCTTTAGATTGATTTTATGGGTAGTAGGTTGGCCAGGGCACCAGACGCCTGTTGGGATACTACTGCTAGAGAGTGATTGGGTCCTTTGACTGGCCAGCCAGTATTGCATTTGATCCCTCTCTCATATTACTGCTTATTTCCCCTTGCCAACATGTACATCGAATAGTTTGGCCTGTTCTTTCCACATAATCCTCTGTCCTCATACACCTGACAACACTGAGATTGCCAAACAATTCTTCATTGCTCAAGGGGTTAACTACTGCACTGTAATTGTTCAATGGTTACTTTCTTCTCGGTAAGGGTAGAAGAGACTCTTTAGCTATGGTAAGCAGCTCTTCTAGCAGAAGGACGCTCCAAAATCAAACCTTTGTTCTTTAATCTTAGGAATTGCCATAGCTTCTATACAATGGTTTTCCACTGTCTTGGGTTAGAGTTCTCTTGCTTGAGGGAACACTCAGGCACACTATTGATTTAATGTTGTCACGGTTCTTTAATTTTTTTTTTTTTTGTTCATTACTTCAGTAGGCTCACCTCACTGGCAGTTCTTTTCTTAGAAAGCCTCTTTAATTTTTTTAGATGCTTCCAGAAGACCAAAATCACTGGCTATAACACCATATGCACTCACTGCTCTTCCCATACAACATACAACATTTACAATTCTTGGAGAAGGCTAAAACCACTAGCAAATCTTTGCTCAGACATCTTATATAATATTTACAATGGTTCCAGAAAGCTAAACTCACTGGCTACACCACCACTTACACCTACTGCATGGCCTCTGCGACGTTTATAACGTTTCCAAAACGCTAAAATAACTGGCTACACCAACCATTGCACTTAGTCCACAGCATCTACAATGTTTGCAACGCTTAAAGGTTAAATTCACAGGCTAAATCAAAACTTGCACTTACAGTTCAGCTTCTAAAATGTTTAGAATGCTTGTAGAAGAAGACTTATAGACTAACCTATAGAGCTTGTTAATGAATATAGTATTTTGGACATACAGTGAATGTTTCTCGAAAACTTGCAGCTAAAATTAAAAGAAGGATAAGTATGTAATGTGGTTACTTTTGCTAAACAACAGGATTTTATGAAAAGTAGAATGCCGCTCTCTCTAAAAAGAAAAGTATTTCATTAGATGGTCCTACCAGTATTACCTTATGCATCAAAAACTTTGAGCCTTACTAAATCCTCAGTGCATAAGTTAGTTACATCTCAAAAGACTGTGAAAAAGAAATAATTATGGCAATAACACTAGGAGATAGTACCTGAATAATATGGGTACAAGAGCAAACTGAAGTTGAGGATATTCTAACATGTAAGAAAAAGAAACGGACATGGCAGGGCATATGATGAGAATGACAGTATTTAACAGAATGGGTCCCTAGAGATTACAAAAGAAGCATTGACGAATTCAGAAAATTTTCGGTTATAGACTGGCATAGAAAGACCACAAACAGGCATAAATGGGAGAACGTGTCTGAGGCCGTAGGCTTGCAATGGACTACCTACGGCTGATGATGATGATGACGCCACTAAAGGTGCAGTACTCGAGCAGGTGATGCGCGTCTAGCCCCACCCATTAGCCTTCTTCAGCAGAAAATTCTCCGAAGCGGAATCTGGCTACTCTTCCTTCTACCGCGAATTGCTGGAGGTGCATTTGCCTATCCGTCACTTAAGCCACTTCTTACAGGGTACACCCTTCGTCCTTCACATGGACCACATTCCCCTGATGGCAGAATCTCAAAAAATATATCCAGAGTACCAAGCATGCAAGACAACCTGAATATCCCTCGGTATGGAAAACGTTCCCCTCGACGACTAATGCCACCTTCCTCTGTGATGTCAGTACTGGTAGCCCACTACCGTGGATATCGGCCCCCATGCCCCGACAGGTGTTTGATTTCCACCATCATTATGTGTGTGTGTGTGTATGTGTGTGTTAATTCTTACTTTTACAGTTATAAATATAAAAGTAGATATTGGAATGGTTCGTGACACTATCATACATCTTTTATATCAAGGTTAAACGTTTTGAAGTTTAAACTCTCTCTCTCTCTCTCTCTCTCTCTCTCTCTCTCTCTCTCTCTCTCTCTCTCTCTCTCTCTCAGTAGTGCTATTTTAGCACTCTTGTTTGGCTGGAAATCATAGCGCCCTTACTTGATCCTAAAGTAAGTGGAATGTGTTCGTCTTCTAATAAATCCGTTCAGCTTCTTTTAATCTTACAAGTTAGTTTTAGTTGTTGATTGGCAGGAATGGGTGAACGTGGGTGATATAAAGTGGTATCATAGTAAATGACAGTTTGGTAGTAATGAAAAAATATTTTCAATTAATTTTTCAATTGTGTGTATTTTCACTTTTCCATCCCTATTTACTCCCGTTTTGTAAATTTTCTCTTTTGTCAATACTCATCCATCGTTTTATCTAATTTTGTCCTTACCTGTATTTTTTCCTTACTTCCCCTTCTTTCTCTTTTTCCTTGTCTCCCTTCCAATCGTCATTATACAGCCCTCTTTTTGCATTGCAACCCTCGTCTACCATACCCTTTATTTCACAGCCTTTGATGCATCTCTTGACCTTTTTAGTATATGATACCTTAAATGTTATGAAGTACAGTAAATTTGATTTTTCAATATTCTTAATCATTTTTACTATAAATTAACATAATGGACGACCTTGCAGAAATCGTGTATTCTCATGCTTATGATAATTTTACTACTTATAGATTTTATCCTTACCGTTGACCGATCATAATGCAAATATTATACATGCATGTCATTGGTATTAATTGCATGTGTAATCAATCGATAAATCATATGGTCGAATTATGTGGAACGATTTGACATAGGAAGTTCTATCAATGAAAATTAGCACTTTGAGTATTGTATCAGTATTGTTTGTCTATGAATATGACTTGTTTCAGTCACGATCAGTACATTACGCATTTTAATGGATTAATGTAAAGTGATATAGCTGAAAATACAAATTATCATCAGTGTGACTTGGAAAATGACAAGATTTTACTAAATATATTGGTCTGAGGATGTTATTTTTACTGATAGTGCTGGATGGGGCTTATGTATGTGTTGTGTGAAGGTTTTTTGTTGCGTAGATAATAATGAGAATACTCTATTGCCCATGTTTGGATTATGCGCTATATATGTATATATATATATATATATATATATATATATATATATATATATATATATATATATATATATATATATATGTGTGTGTGTGTGTGTGTGTGTGTATGTGTGTGTTTTTTTTTTCTTTTAACCCACTTGACTACGTATATTAAAAAAATACTTTGTTTTATTTAGAATTAAGATATTGCTAATCTTATTACTTTTTTTTTATCACACTTTAATGATTCTAAAATGATTACTCATGTTTGGCTTATTACAAAAATAAAACTAGAAAATCTCAAGGAATTTAGTAATAGATAATTCATTGGAATTTTCAATTGATTAAATGTAATATCTATCTTTTCTTTTTCTGTTCAATAAAAATAACTATCAGTAGAGTTGAGCTATCTATTCTCACGTTCTGTACCATTTTATTTCGTTGATTTTAACTTCGCAACGGTAATAAACGAAACCAATAAGCCCTTCAAAGCTGCACCCTCACATGACTCTTTCTCATTTGCTTTGTAATAAAGTCCATTGTATTTTTTCCTTCAGATGTTTTACCTTATTCCTCTCTCATTTCCTTTTCTTGAAATAAAAGAATTCAGTTCTTTACCTTTTGGTTTTTGCTGTTCAAGAAGGAAACGTTATTTTGTTCTGGCAAAAAATCATTTGAATGATCCCTGATTTGCATAGATTGCCTGGAGTGCCTGGGAAGCTTCCGCCATTTCAGAGATTATAGCTCGAGATAGAATTTTCTTTCACTTGAATTGTAAATGTTATAACTGCTTTGGTCTTTTTCTCAACTATGATTCTCTTAGTTTTTTTTTTTTTTTTTTTTTGCTGCTAGTGTAATGTGATATCCATATTTGATATATTACTTCTAGGCACAATTGATGTCTGTCGTATAAATTCTATTAACAGTTGAACGGTTCTCAGGTTATTGTAAGTGATCAGTAACTTCGAAATCAACACATGTTATTGGTTTTTAGATGGGTTTGCATTCTTTTGCCCAATTTCAACTGTGAAAATCTGGGCATTAATAGTGTCTCCTCTCGTTATAGTTATGATGAGTTTTCGTTCTGTGATGTTTAGAAAATCTCTGTTTGCAAAAATTATTCTTTTTAGCTTATCATTGTAATCAGATAGTGTCTTTAGTGCTAATACGGTGCTTACGGTATACTTTGCCATCTGTGATCAATCAAATCCCCCACCTCACTTGCCCTTCGCCTCCCCGGCATACCGGTACAATTTTATCCGAATATCCCTACATACTTCTCTTAATTAATTACTGATCAATTCCTGGGATATCAATGACATATTTAACGTATTTTAGATATATTTAGAACAGAGCAAACCATCAACACAAATGGAGACTTCATTAGAAAATTAGCCACTTCTGATTGTTAATAAAAAAAATAGATTATAAATTCATCTCTCTCTCTCTCTCTCTCTCTCTCTCTCTCTCTCTCTCTCTCTCTCTCTCTCTCTCTCTCTCTCTCTCTCTCTCTCTCTCTCTCATATGTAAAAATAACTAAAGTGTCGTAGGAAAATATTAAGACCGTTGAAAGAACCGCAATATACAGTATAAACCTGAGTATCAGAGGTGATCTGAACGGGCTTTAATGGTTTTTACATACACACGTATATATATATATATATATATATATATATATATATATATATATATATATATATGTATATATATACACATATAGGTATATATATGTGTGCGTGTGTGTCTGAGTGTATTCCTGAATACATATATGTATATATGCATTTATAGATATATAAGTATATACACATTTATGTAAATATATATATATATGTATATATATATATATATATATATATATATATATATATATATATATATATATATATAGATAGATAGATAGATAAATAGATAGATAGATAGATAAGTATATTGATTTACGTTTGTGTACCAATTGCAGCTGACGTAATCCTAGTATTTGCATGATGATGCAAGACGTATAATCCAACGGCTTATTATAAGTGTTCTTTATGAATTGAATAATTCAACCATATGGGTGAAAATTGTGTGAATATTTTTACCCTTTATCACTATACTTTTGTGGATTTTACTTTCCATAGATACGCGTACTCTTTGTCGTAATGAATTCTACTAAATTGTTTTGTCACCTGTCGTCATCATGCTGCAGTCGAGAGAGGAGATAGGCCGACAGTGCCAGCATCAGTGATCCTTCGTGTGAATATTCCCAGATGGCTGATAGATTGCATGCCTGAATCTAGTGTCGTCAGATTACCAACAAAATCATACGATCAGTTGGCTCTGCTCTCTTTCTCTTTGGTCTGACAATAACTCCATGATTTAGATGATGGAAGCAGATTATCGTTTCGTACATGAAGCCTTTAAAACAGAGCACTGGAAATATTGTACTCCAATCGCTTTAAATGTTTTGTGCCGTAATTTTATATAATATAGTAGTCCGTGATTTTAATGCAATCATACACTTAGAATATTAGGATTCCATGTGATTTAATGCAACTCATCTTCCCCCGTTGTAAATTATTAATGGCATTAATAAATTAGAATTGCGGAAAAGTATTCTGATAGAATCTCACTGCTACTTTGTCGAAGGAAAATTTCTGTAAAATATCACGATTAAATCGATATAAAAATAATGCAAATTACGCATTTAAGAAAAAAAATATAAACGCAATTTAAATTTTCGCTTTATTCTATGTGATATACTATTTACCTATGTACACAATATATTCTTTTTTTATGTACAAAATCTATGTTTGGGGGGAGCCTGCATTTTTAATTAAAGTATTATTAGAATTACATTGGGTCTTATGGACATTTTTCATTTCCTGTTGTTGTGTATGTGTTTAGCTCTGTGCAAATGATTATAAGTTTATGAATTTTACCGTACCATATGCGTATCAACCCAATAATTAGGCGTATTTGATATGGGATACATTACTTTAATCTAAATTCACTGGTTCAAAGACACTTTTGTGGACGTGGAGGGCATGCGATCTTATGGCGCCTTGTTGAACGTGACAGGACAGTCTCTTGGACAAACACATGGTGGTCATTCCTATGTAAGGTCCAGAGGATCCTGGAACTGGGCATAAGTAGGAATAGACCACGTTGGTATAATGACATTTTTTAGCAAAATGGTAAAAATTTCTTTTATAAAAAAATGCTTGATTATGTTCGTATAATTACAAGTATAACAAATAATAGTTTCTTGAAATTGAATATTTATAAAAAAAAATAGAATACGTATTATGGTGAAATGAGAAGAAAATTCGAAAATAATTATTAAAATTTATGTAATACTATTTATGTAATTACACATATACAAAATAAATGATGCTTGAAATAGAATACTAATGCATATGAACAATACAAAATTAAAATTTTGCTTATCAAAAGTAAATAAAAGTAATTAAAAATACCCTAAAAATTAATAAAAGTAATAGAGAACCTAAAATATTATACATAAAATGGTAAAACAAAAAAAAACATTAAATTAAAAGTAATAGTTATAATTTATGTAATTTTATATATATATATATATATATATATATATATATATATAATTACAAATATACAAAATAAATTATTATTAAAATAGGATAAACAATAATAAGAATGAAAATTAAATGAGGATTGTAATTATTAAAAGTAAATAAGAGTATTTAAGAATACCTGAAATCGAACGCATAACTTGAAAAAAAAAAAAGTAATTCAAAGGTAAATAATATTTACAATTTAAAAAGAACCCTGATTATGTGCTATATTACAGAGGTAATCTTCCATTGAACTATTTGGGTAATTGGTAACAACTTGTAATATTCTTTCATCTCTTACTAATTTGGTATTTTTCTTCTTAGGGCTTGCCCCTTCAGTAAGTTAGGATATCGTTGTTTTGAAGATTTATTATTTTCTTCTGACATAATCGAGAACATTATATAGATTTGAATGAGATTTAACTAAGACAATCATTCTTTTTTTTTACCAAATTAATCGTTAAGTTATTGTTATTTGCATAAAAGGGTTATTAGCCCAAAATGTCTTTAGCCAAAAGTGTATTTAGACCAATTTGTCATTAGGCCACAGCATCTTTAGACCAAAGTGCTTTTAGACAAAAGTTTCTCAAAGAGCAAGGTGGTTTAGAACAAAGTGTTTTAGACGAAAAGTCCTAGATACATTTGTTATTTACTCATGCGCAGGGGTATGAGAGCAATGAAATTTAAGAGGTAACCCTTTGAGATAGAATTTGATAAGCCAAAAGGCCTCGCTTGCATTGCCTTCCTGATATCTCAAAGTAAAAACATTGCGGTGGCACTTAGAATTTGTCATATATTGGAATATTGACATATTTAATTTTCCATTTCATGTTTGCGAGACTTTTGAGGACAAATATTACGTAATTTATTTTTTTTTACGTTATTATAAATTTCTCTCTTGGTTGAAAAGCGTGGCAGAAAAAGAGGTTACAAAAAAGATAATATCCTCTCGCATAGTTTACCCTTTATATGAATCATGTCTTCTATCTTATGTTTATTTCAGCTGTTTTACTATGCATATAATATGAGAAATGACTCGTTTAATATTTTATTTTTTTCTGTTAAGAAATGCGTTCTGTTTCTCAATCGATGATGTTAAAGCGGTTTTAATATTTTTATTTTAGACATTGTATTTTTGTCCAAAACTTCTAGGTTTTTTATGTGTTGACGAAATTGGTATACTTTCTTTCCTTCCATGTAATTAGTTATCTTAATACTGATTTTTTTTTCTTGCATCCTTGTCTGTTCAAGGAAGTTTTTTCTTTCTTTCCCTCAATGGCTAAGATTTTATCTATTAACTACAAGATTGGGCATAAGACTGATAGATTCCTGCTTCTGATTAGATTTTTTTTTTAAATATTTGTTTCTATCTTTATTTATTTCATTTATCAAAATACAGACTCATATATAATCTCTCTAAACATTGTCTTTTGGAAATGTTCGTGGTTTCATACTTTTCCTGCTTTCTTGAATAAAGTAATTTTCAATATTTGATAACCTAACACACTCTCTCTCTCTCTCTCTCTCTCTCTCTCTCTCTCTCTCTCTCTCTCTCTCTCTCTCTCTCTCTCTCTCTCTCCCTGATAAATATTCTTACATCCGAATATGTTGTGTCACTACCTTAAAGTAGGATTCCAAAAACTAGAAAGTAATAAAAAACCTTGATTGTGCTGAGGAAGTTCGTATGATTGACCTTGATTTTACTGCTCCCTTTGAACGTGTTAATCATGAGCCCCTTGTTTTCAAACTCAAGCTGTTTGGGAGTGGTTGGGTTGTTTCTTTGCATCATTATTGAATTTTTAAAGAATAGATCGCAAAGAGTAGTTGTTGAGGGCTCCATAGTAAGTATAGGAATGGGATATCTGGTGTTCCTCAGGGTAGTGTTCTTGGCCCATTACTTTCAATACTATATACACATGACATGCGGTTTGGCCTAGAAAACAATCTTGTTGCTTATGGAGATGATGCTACTCTCTATGCATTAATTCCATCTCCTGAATGCAGATCTGGGTTTGCTGAATCCCTTAATAGAGATCTAGCTAAAATTGGTGCATGGTGCAAATTATGGGGTATGAAGTTGAATCTTAACAAAACTCAAAGTATGATTGTAAGTAGGTAAAAAACAGTGGCTCCTCAACATCCGGATCTCAGCATTCATAATGTTTCTTTAACTTTGTATGACTCTTTTAAAAGTTTAGGTGTGATACTCGACAGCAAATTTACTTTTGAGAAACACATTAGGTATGTGTCTTCTTCGATTGCACGAAAAAAAATTGCTTATTAAGAAAGTCTTTTAACATTTTCGGTAATCAATCTATTCTGAAGAAGTGTTTTAATTCTTTCATTTTACATTGTTTAGGATATTGTTCTCCTTACGGGTCCTCAGCTGCTGAGTCTCATCTTAATTTGTTGGACTGGAACTTACGGTCTATTAAATTTGTTATTCCTAATCTAGATATTGATCTCTGGGTCCGTCGCTCAATTAGTTCATTATGCATGTTTCATAAGATTTTTTTTTATAATGCTGACCATCCTTTACATTCAGATATTTCTGGACAATCCATCCTGTTCGTAACACTAGGCATGCAGTAAATTCTAATAGTCAGGCCTTCTCCATCTTGAGGTTCAATACAACACATTATTCTAGAAGTTTCATTCCAGCTATGACCAAGTTCTGGAATGCTCTTCCTAATCGGGTAGTTGAATCAGTGGAACTTCAAAAGTTCAGAATTGCAGGAAATGATTTCATGTTGAACAGGCTGATAAAAGTCTTTTTATAGTTTACATTTGAAATTATCTGTTTTAATATTGTTATTTTTCTGAATTATTTTATTTTAATTATTCTTTACTTCTTGTATCGTGTATTTATTTCCTTATTTCCTTTCCTCACTGGGCTATTTTTCCCTGTTGGAGCCCTTTGGCTTATAGTATCTTGCTTTTCCAACTAGTGTTGTAGCTTAGCTTGTAATAATGATAATAATATACAAGAATATCAGACCCACTACTTTAATTTGGGTAGCAACCTAAGGTTCCTAGGCTTATTGGCTTGTTGACTGTTTGTTTATTGATGAACATCCACATGTTAATTAACAAAAACTAAGTTTGATCAATAGCGAAGTTTCAGATATCAATTCTGTTATAAATACATGGATTTGTTTATTTTTTCTTTTTTTTTTCTTAGTCAGAGACAAACGTGGGATGTTACTTTTTACTATAATCTGAGTGTGTTTCTTTTTTTTGGAAGAAGAATGGCAGGCATTTGATTTCAAAATGTTAAATTCAGAGCAGAGGAGTCCTTAGAAATTACATCTGACAATGTGACCTTCTGGTCAGCGTAGGGTATTATTCCATTTTTTATTTCTCTAATCAAATCATAAAAAAAGAATAGATAAATGATTGCGCAAAACTTTTCTTTTTTATACAGTATATGCAATATACTGTCAGGGATTTATTCGCAGACGGGAAACATTTTGGACGGAAAAAAAAAGAAGAGAAATTGATTTAATTTCCGATAGATTTTGGTATATATTATGAGGGTCAAATAAAAGAGCAGTATACTCTTTAAAGTAAATTTTAACTTAATTCAATGAGTTTGGTATACGAATTACCACCGTATAAAACATACCACTGAGTATTGAAAGAATTCAATAAGGATTCGAAACTCAACTCATAGAAAGCCAGACTTTTCAAATTTTTCGACGATGTGCGGTTTGAGAAAAGGCGAATTCTGTTTTAGCCTTGAACAAATTGATTTAATACCTTCCCTTTTCCGCCCTCTCCCTCTCTCTCTCTCTCTCTCTCTCTCTCTCTCTCTCTCTCTCTCTCTCTCTCTCTCTCTCTCTCTCTCTCTCTCTCTCTTTTTTGATAGGAGAGCAAGTGGGGAATAAATAGGTCGGAGTCTATTCCGTTTCTGAGATGAATCTTAAATAATTTTTTCGAGGTTAAAAACAATTGATGTACTCAAGAAAGTAAATTCAAAAGGTATATAATTAATAATTTTTCTCACCTTTGATAGACATTATTAACCGTCATTTCTTATAAAAATAATTACAGGAGGAGTACGGAATGGCACCATTATAATATTGATGTTAATAAATTTTTGCAAGAATAATCTTTTACTGCGAACCATTAAATGACGAGTAACCCAGCCATTTATTGCCGGTTTGGAAACTGATTAAATATAGGATTGTTGCCTGGTCTGGCCAACCGAGTATGAAAACCGTGGCAAGAACTAAATAATGAATCCTGAGTCAACAATGGAAAGGGATAGTGCTAAGGTGTACCCCGCTAGCCACACGCCGTAGTATTCCCTGGCAGCAGTAAAAAATATGCAGAAGGTACCGTATAATTCACGACTTGCTGCGGCTAAAACAAGTAAGGAAGGAGTGAGGATGGAAAAAAAAAAAAAAAGTTGAGTATTGAAATGTTGGTAGCCCCACAGGAAAGGGAAGAGAGTTCGTAGATGTCATGCACAGAAGAAACACTATGGAAGGGGAAAAGGGCAAGGAAGCTTCAGAAAGGAAGTTTACTACACTGGGGAAGATACAAAGATAAATTGGGTAGGAATTATTCCCCATCCAGATTTGTAGGAGAATGTCCAGATGTCCACTGTATCAATGATAGACTCGTGGATTTAAAGTTGGTGAAAAAAGAGAGTAAAGTATATCATCGTTGCATACAGCCCTCAACAAGGACGTAGTGAAGAGGAGAAGGGGAATTCAATGGGAAATTATAAGGATAAATAGAAAGTGTTCCGAGAATGAACTGTTATTGTCATCTCAGGACATAAGTGCCTACATAGGTGAGAGTTCTGATGGTTTTTAAGGAATACATGAAGGGAGACGTTTTGGAAAAAGAAACCAAGAAAGCGAAAGATGATTAGAATTAGCATAAGCTACTAATCTGGTAGTCTTGAATACACAGTTTGAGAAAAGGAGAAGTCATCTGGTAATATATGAAATTGGACGAAATTAAAATCAAGTTCATTATGTTATGCTTAGGAAGGAAGACAAAATATTTTTTTTATGGACTATAAGGTTATTCAAAATGAGTCTGTTGTAACTCAACATAAACTGATAATGACAGATTGTAGGTTGAAAGCTATAAGGAACAGAAAAGCCACAGCCAGGTATAGGAGGATCAAAACTTCTAAACTAAAAGGGGAGAGGAGGGCAAGAATGTTCAGATGTAAAGTGAAAAGAGCCAGAGAAGAAAAATTTGTGGATGGAACATCAGAATCACCTGAAGGTGTATGGGATATTATGGAAGAGATTGTGGTGTCAAAAGCAGCAGTTTGTGATAGGACAAGTGGTAAACAGCAACAGGTTAAAGAAACATGGTGGTGGAATCAAGAAGTTTAAACAGCTGTGAAGGAATAGAGTATAGCCAGAAGAAGGTGAGAAGATAAAAACTACCATATGGAAACAAACAAAATGGTGGCAATTGCAAAAGGAGAACAAAAGGAGAGAGTGGTATGTGATGATGGGAACACCGGAAGGAGACTCACCAAAACAACGACCTCATATAATTGGGCTAATGATGCTGTAAAGAAGTTCGACGGGTGATATTCAGAAATCTGATTTTTTTTTATTGCAGCAATTGGGGTAATTTGTTTGACTATATTACTTTTAGATTTATACAGTTATTGAAAATCGAGGAATCATATACGAATTACGTTCTTTGTTTTAGCAGTATTTTGAGATCACCAATTCTGGAATACAGCAATATGTTTGATTTTACAGTACATACATGAAGTTATCAGTTTAAAAGCCCAACATATAACAATTTCTTGATGCTAAGTGTTTTCTTAAATTCAGATGGAAAGTATGTTTTCCAAACAATCTATTGAATTATTTTTTAAATGTTAAAATGGTGCAATTAATAGTAATGTTTTATTTGTATCATAATTATTGTAACAGTTATTCAAGATTAATAAACCTTTAATGCAAACAGGTGTGCTCCTTTCCCATCTCTACACATTTATCAATAGAAATGCATTTCCAAGCTGTCATATTTTAAATAGGCTAAATTACACAGGCAGGTTTAGTGAAAAAGGTATTTTACCTTACCCTTACTTGAGGGGTGTGTAAATTTATATTTAGGTACATAAGAGCCATCACATTGGTTCACAGCTGACGTATATCCATGTATGTGAAGTTACCATAAAACCAAGATGATAAAGGAAAAACTGGAAATTCCCCTATAGAAATAACCTGCGCACCAGAACCTGATCAGCGACACCTATTTCCAATGAACTCAAAAAAATGCCAGTTAAAACACCCTACAGTATTTAAAGGTTAAAATTGTCTGGTTTCAGTTCCAGATTCATCAGAATAGATACTCACTAGAACGTCAGCCGGGCTCAATCCCAGCAGTGGCCTCCCCAGTACCCAGTATACAACTTGAACACACGATCCCTGGCTGGAATTGAATTGCCGCAGTGCGAGTGCTAGGCAAACACGTTAACATTATACTAGCCAGGAGGCTAATACATAAATACATATTTCTGGAGGGTTTGAGCTATGTTATTGGTTTACTATGATTCATCTTATAATTTTCCATATATTTGTATTATTTCCTATTTATCAGTAGGCTACCTATATAAGGCTGGTACTTAAGTTTTGCTTGTTTATTTATTTTCTCATAAGCAAAGTATCCGCTTCCTTTACATAAAACAACATGTTGATATAAAATTCACTATATATATGCAATATTTATTATTGCTATTATACGCCTGGCAGCGCATATTGATGCTAAAATATTGCTAATCCTAATATAGTCAGTATATCTGAGAAATGACCCACCACAAATTGCACTGTTTGTGTGTGATATACCAAATTATATGTAATTTTGTCAGCTTTAATTTAGAAAAAAGTACACAAGATTGGTAGGGGCAAAAAGAAGTTATTCAAGATGGTGTTCCGACACTTGCATCTTCTCCATGGAAATCCATTTACTCCAAAATTTTAAGAATCAAACCTTAGAAATTACTGTCAGTTTATACATTGTGACTGAATCATGGATTAATGATATAGTTATCACATTAATGTGATCATTTGATAAGAATTTGGTTCAAAATTCAAAATGGCCGCCACTAGATTACAGCAAAATAGTCGGTGATAATATTGCTATGTAATTGTCCAGTATATAAAAAAATGACCCACCATACTGAACGTGTGACATACCAAATTTTAGGTAATTTTGTCAGCTTTCATCTTAAAATAAGTTATACATAGAAAAGAGGTCACATTAAGTTGGTAAAAATGGAGGCCAGGCATATTAAGCATCGCCAAAAAATCTACCCAGAATTGTGAAGACTCAGATCCTGGAAAGAATAATAATTTTGATTATACTGAATGTATGTGGGATATATTATTAACTCTATATTTATCCTAAGATTTTAAATTGAACTGGGTCAAAAATCAAAATTGCCGCCATCAAATTACATCTAAATAGCTATCGTTATTTGATTATTATTATTTTTTTTTTTACATTTTTGGTATCTTTTGGTTAGATTTGAGAATCATATATATCCATGTCTATTGATAACTTTAATGCAAAAGCACCTTTTATGTTGTATAATTTCATTTGGACGATAAAGTTATATAAGGCTATCAATTTAATTGCAGAGCTAAATATATATTCATATAAATACTTGTACATCCTCTTCTTATATCCATTACACTATTGGCATAAAAGAAAATCGAGTATCATAATACCATTTGATTAGTCACTAGCTTCATCAGCTTCATCATTCTCAGTATCAGGAGCAGAGCAGTTTTTGCAGAGCAAGCCTTTGCATACCTTGCATACAAGACTGCACGGCAAACCAAATTTTCTGCAAGAACAGTTCCTATTAGAGAAATCAGTTTTACAGCCACAAAGTATGGCATCTAACAAAGTGTCAGGTGCAGCTTTTTTTTGTGTTAATTATTGGCACAAGGCCTTCTCAAGTCATTTTGTATCAAAATTTCTCAGCTCACCATTATTAACACCAGTAGTTACCATCCTTTCAAACAGTAATAAAGGATCGACGCTTGCAGTCTTGGAACCTACTTTGAAAGACACTTTCTTGGCCATGGTTTTCACTTAGTCTTTTCTTTTAAACGAATACTCAGTCACTAGTTTATTGTTCATAGATTTCAGATTTTTTCTTCCGACTTCTTGGCATTTATCTACATTAATAGATTGATCAGGTTCTACATCAGTAGCTATATTTTGCAGAGCTTGTTCCTCTCTAAATGGTGTTTTTTTCCTTGAGAAAGTCTATGAGTTTGTCGATAGCAATGATTCTATATATCTACACGTGATACTCGTCGTCCATACCTCCTCTTGTCATACCTCCATTTGTTTTTATTGCTCTCATAAGGCACTGTTCAATTATTACATCTTTGCCTAATCCTGCCCAGACTCGGGCTGACCTTCTGACCGTGTAAAAGACCAGAAAGATATACCTTTTGATAAATCTTCGGCTGAGTATTTGGTGAATCTAACATTCTGTTGATATAGATATTCAATCACGAGTTGTACTGACAGTGGCCAGTCCCTGCAAGGTATGGAAGCATCTCGATCTGACTTTTGATTCCAAGTTTCCAGTCGGCAATTCGCTCTGACCAAATAAAGGAATGCATGATTTGAGTCATTTCTAGATACTGAAACCACAATCTGGCTGTTCTGGTGTCCTTGGTTTGTTCTTGAACTCATCAACTTTATTATTGATCCATTTCAAAGACTCCGAGGATTTTACTTCTTTCCATGAAGTATCTCCAGTCATAGCTTTATGGTACACCTTTTTCAGTTCATCAATAGCATCAGATATCTTACTATTTATGTTATCAGTTTTCATTGGTATTTCTGCAGAAGATGTTTGACTAGTGTCACATATTTCAGAGACTGAGGCAGCAGATAATGCTTTGTCGTGATTTCCATAGATTAAGTGTTGTTTAGTTTCTTCATTTAACGATGATGGGGTTTCCTCTGGGATTTCCTTATCATCATTTCTAGTAGTCTCTGACTTTGTGTGGTTTTCTTCATTAATGGGTGGTGGGATTTCCACTGGGATTTCCTCATCATCATTTCTTGTAGTTTCTGATTCCATCTGTGTAATTGTAGTAGTGTCATCTTGAACAGGTAAGTGCGGAGGTACTGACAATTAGCTTGGATGTGAAGCTCAGATATTATCACCACGGAAGGAGGAAAGTTAAATCTGACAATTCAGGTACAGGAACTGAAAGAGCTTATGATACAATTATGGAATTCAGAGCTGATGGCAGGCGTTGGTGACCTCTGACGACTCGAGAATATGCCTTGCCAGTGAGCATACGTTTGACTGAGTTCTTAGTATAAATAATCTCAAACAGTTCTTCAAGACCTAATCCTTCCATTACAAGTCCAATGCTTCCAAGGAAATTAACAAGACCATGAAAGCCTCTCATGGATGTAATTATGTCATACAAGAGACTGTCAGAAGTTTGCTTAAGGATGACTTGCAAAGCTTTTTTCCACAAAGGCTGATCAAAGGTAATGATAGGACCAATGTCATATCTCTCTGTGTGGTCTGGTACATGATGAAGGGTTGAATAACCACAGTCTCTGCCTCTAGAATCCATGTTAATCAGCTGCATGAATTGAACAGAACAAATAGGAAGGTTAGGGCCACCTACTGTGGAATGAACCACTTGCATTGTACCACTTCATGAAGGATGATCTATGCAAAGATGTAGTGAAATGACATGAAGCTGGTCCATGGCTATAGCATCAGAGGTGTCATACCCAAAATAAGGTATAAGTGTACAAGTCAGCTCACGGAAACCAGCTGTAGGAGGAGGTAAGTGCTTAATTTCCACTCTTCCAACCTTAGCCACATTAACGACAGATAATTTGATTCTCGGTACTTTGGTAGAGAATTTTCTACCTGGAGTGACTATGTTTATGACTCCCATTCCATTGAGTGTTGAATCCATCCAATGTACATATCAATGATTAGCATTATCACATACATACTGAATGAGATCACCCTAAATAAATTGTGGGATATCTGTCCCTGTTACCATAGCTGCATTTCGTACATATTGCAGAATCAGCTAATATTCGGGACTTAAACCCATTGCACTCATGTAGTCAAATTGGAGCCTTAACCCTTAATGATGGTGCATTTGAACACCAAATCCTAACAACAATGGAGGTATCAATTATCTAGGACAGGGTGCTTGCATTAGAACTTGTACACAAGATCCAATCATCCTCTCTGCGTCTTTTTCACTAATCATATTTCTAAGACTTACTTATACAGTTCTTGGGATGAATTTTATCGCAGGTTCCACACTAGAGATTTCTTCTGATGTAGTATAGTTTTTTTTGTCTTGTTTTACTCCTTTGATATCAATGAGCATAAGTTTCCCTGCTAAAGCACATATTCTTTTCTTTTCAACTTCAGGATCATCGTTTTGGGGCTTTTTATAGAATTCATTGATAATTTCTGATACCTTGGTTATGAAGGTTACTATATTTTGCTTTCCGTCTAATTCTGATTTAACAACTCTTTCTCCAAGATGCTACTGAAGCTCTGATTTCATGAATGTGAAAGCATATGGTTTTACTCCCTTTTAGAAGAAACATTCCCATGAGATAGATAAGCCCTGAGATGGAAAACTGTTCATCATCATGCTGCTCTAATTATTCAACAACTCTTAAATGCTGTGACTTTGGTTCTATCAACTTTCTTCCCAGCTTTACGTGGTCGACCACGACGTAAAAATCTACCTTCTGTGTTTTGAGCAACGGAAGAAAATCCAATAGGGATTCCTTTTCCTGTGACAAATTGATCTACATTGGTCATGGTAAACTGCCTCAGCTGCAAACAAATCCTGAGGATACTCAATTCGTCCCCTCACATCCTGGGCCCACAAATCATTGTTACGAGTATCACAATGTAGGCGTTGTCTGTTGAATGGTTGAAGTTGAAACGTGAACAAGATCTGTACCCTCTCTCCAACCAGTGTATGCACTTTTACAACCACAGTAGTAGCAATAATTCTGTATATCATATGCTTTTGAGCCTCGAGTCCTTTTACTAACACCAGTTTCCTCATCATCACGTTTACATTTTTTAGTCAAAGCGATATACTTCTCATTTATATATTTTTACTGTGCATGTTTTATGAAGAACGTGATTCCCGTAAAACTTTCGACCATCATTCCTCAAAGTACATGCTTCTTTGATCACCTACAGGCCCCTGTCACCTATCACAGTTGTTTCTCCATTCCCTTCCAAGTTCTTGAAGTATATTCAACATACTTCTTCACTCATTTTGACCTGAATCATATAGAAGAAATTATGCATGAAGCAGTAAATCCCAATACCATTGCAATGTGGCTTTTCTTATTACCCTTTCATTTAAATATTTGTTTATTCAG
The DNA here is from genome assembly GCF_036898095.1 of Palaemon carinicauda. Taxonomy (NCBI): domain Eukaryota; kingdom Metazoa; phylum Arthropoda; class Malacostraca; order Decapoda; family Palaemonidae; genus Palaemon; species Palaemon carinicauda. The sequence goes on from NC_090745.1 coordinate 78,178,971, forward strand.
AGGACTAAGAATTAAGCCCATAACCATAAATTGTTCGTATTCTATATGATGTATGTAGCCCACCGTTAGTTATTAGTAAAGCAGTTGATTCTAGGTAACTTCAATTTTTCACCATACTTGAGATGAAAACAACATGAAGTTAATAAAAATAAATCAATATCTATATATATATATATATATATATATATATATGTGTGTATATATACATATATATATATATATATATATATATATGTATGTATACATACATATTATATATATATATATATATATATATATATATATATATGTATATATATGTATATATATATATATATATATATATATATATATATATATATATATATATATATATATATATATATATATATATATATATATATATATATATACTAGCAGAAAACCCGTCGTACGGACGGGATTTCCTGCTAGTTCTTGTGAATGCATTTCCACGAGGTCGTGTTTTGGTCAACGCAATAATCAATATCTCAACTTACTATGGGTCAATTTTCAAAATTTAAAAACTCATGGACTAGACATATTGAGCATTTCAATCGTATATTATATATTAGCATAGTCAAGAAAAATGATAATTGAAAAATAAAAAAAAAAATTGGCCGACCCTAATTCGGCTATTTTTCACACATTTGTATAAAATCACTTGTAAAATAGGAGTTATTATGTCCTACCAATTAAAACTGTTTTTTTTATTTGCAATGTTAGTAATGAAAAACAAAACATTTGCACCTCACTAATGCAGTCTAAATGATATCCAGAACAAAAATTGAAATTTACCATTGATTCGAAGATTTTTAATCATTTCAAAATCTTGCTTCAGGTTAGACGCAATAATTTTATTTTTCACCTACCAATTTTGGTAATCTTTTTTTTTTTTTTTTAATGAAATGTGACAAAATTTCCAACAATTTGGTATATAACACATAAACAGTGCAATTTGTGGTGGGTACCTAATATTCCAGGCCCAGATAAATTGGACTAATGAGGCTTCTGTCACCTTCCCAAAGGGTAAATTAAGGCTAGGTTGTGTATTATACTGTATATATATGTGATTTGGTTAACATAACTTACAGAATATTTGAAATACATTCTGGTCCACAAATCCGAAATACAACCTGAGTCTAAGACAAACTAGAAAAGAATTTTTGTAGGGGAAGGTCTAGTATATTGTGTAATGCTTGCTAAGAATTGTATTTTACTAATACTTACATAGACAAAGGTTCAGAAAAGGAATTCTGCTTTTTTCTACATTTAGTTTGATTTTTGTTTCAAGAGATATGTGTGATGTACATATAGTTATGGCATTGCTGATCGGTGAAAGACTAAAATAAACAAGCAGCAAACGAAAAGTGCATGATGCATTAGCGACATCTGTTACTAAGGTGCCTTACTAAATATAGTGAATATTTGCAGAATTCAACCAACGTTCAGTTTTTCCCTATATTGTCTTTATTATGAGCTACAAGGCAGTAAATACATTACTTTTGGAGTGTATACGGCAGTAACTAAATCAATCTACTAACTGAACAACCCTGCATTTTGGTTCTCGTCCTGACAAAGTTTATGAATATGGAACATAGTCATTATCTCAGATGTTGACTAACATTACCCAGATGTTGTTGAAAATGATATTATGTATTAGAAGCTATAAATGGTAATCATAGCTGCCATATATCCTGATTAAGTGAATTGCATGAAACTGCATGAGAGGAGATTTGCCCATGAGACTGAGGGACCGGTTTGTATGTTCCCAACTTGCCTCGTATTTTGACCACCCCTCTGGTCTCGCCGACTTCCTCAACCCACTCTCTCTCTCTCTCTCTCTCTCTCTCTCTCTCTCTCTCTCTCTCTCTCTCTCTCTCTCTCTCTCTCTATATATATATATATATTATATATATATATATATATGTGTGTGTGTGTGTTGTGTGTGTGTGCGCGCGCGCGTGTGTGTGTGTGTGTGTGTGCGCGCGCGTGTGTGTGTGTTTGTATGCAGTATATGTATGTATATATATAAATACATACAGTACACACATATCTCTCTCTCTCTCTCTCTCTCTCTCTCTCTCTCTCTCTCTCTCTATGTCCACATTCTAAACCAGTGATTCATACCCTAGTAAGTAGCTTGTGCAGTCAGTACACACATGAGCAAAGTTAGCTTTTGTGCACATTGTCCTTATGAACATAGCTCGAGAGTAGAGACGAAGAATGCATTGCATTACCATAATAAAATATACTGTATACGCAACTGGCTTGCTTTATTTGATATATTAAACATGCTGACTAATAAAGTTGTAGATTCGGTATGCCTGGCTCTATAGCCAAGGACAAACTCTTGTAGTGCTGAAATATTTCAACCTGTCCAGAGTTATCAAATTATAAGGAAATGTAAACAAAGTTGCACTTCATGCAGAGTACTACACAACCTTCTTTACTTACACTTACGAAGGTAATACCTGTCTATAGGTCAGGTTAATTACACGTTCCCAATGCTAATTTCGAACATCTAACTAGAAATCCCTAAGTTGCAAATGAAACAAACACTGTACAAATTTATAAACACTTGTTTAAAAGGCTGTAAAGTAAAAATAAAATATATAGTTTAGTAATATCACATTATTGTGTACAAACAGACAAGTTAACTGTGTCTGATCTCATTCATAAGGTGGAAAGATTTAAACGGATTTCCCAGTTGTTGCCACGTCTCCAGAGATCATCAACTTACCTTCTTTCTTCAATCCTGCTCCCCCTCCTTAAACCTCTCTCTCCCCCCCCTCTCTCTCTCTCTCTCTCTCTCTCTCTCTCTCTCTCTCTCTCTCTCTCTCTCTTTTCTATATAAATTGGTATATTTCCGAAATTATAACCAAAATTATTTTTAGCTTTTGTTCCACACCACCAATAAGGTAAGATTCAAGGCGTATTTTCTGTGTAAAGGTCTTCCCCCTTTTAAATGTAGGATATGAACAGGGGCTCTGTCACGATCTTAAAATCGTTACAGGTTCTTTTAATAATTGAAATAAAAAATGGTACGACAACAGCCAAGTAAAACATGGAAATGAATATCAAAAGAAACTCACGCAAAAACACAACACTTCTTCGCTTACTTTGACTGACAAATCAAATCAATCAAAACATTAAAAGAAAAGGGGAACAGTCAGTAATGTAGAAATACTTAAGAAATAGGTTTCTGCTGCTGCTGAAATGATACTGGTACGGATACTTCAGGTTTGAGAACTTACCAGAAGGATGGCTGAAGTTCAGGCAAAACTGGCAAGATGACCGGATTTGAAGACGTCACAAAAAAGTGGCATTAAGATGGGACATCAAAAGTCGTCTCCAAGAATTTGATGATAGTGTTGAGTTAAGGCAGGCTACAGTCAGTGCAGGCTACTTCTCAGCCATAGCAGAATTTTGGAGATAGGCATTTGTCGTCTGAAGGGAAGGTTGGAAACTGGCTCTATCAGACTTCTGGTCATCTCTGATTCTTATCTCGTCAGGACTTGGTTCTCATCTGTTTCGGACATAGTTCCTCTCTTGTCTTATGCCCTGTCCTATCTCTCCTGGACAATCTCTTCTTGAAATTTATATACCCATGTATGGGCGGAGTTGATTACAGTGGGCAGTAGTCATTTCCATAGAAGACTCTTTTTTAACAATTCTACATCTCTATTGGCCTCCTCAAAAACGCCCACTTCGATCATGCCATGGAATCTTTTAGAAGAAATCTCTGATGCAATCAGGACCATGTATTAAGTCCTAACAAAAGGGTAACACTTGTCCTTCCATGATGACATATTTCATAAACAAGGATATCCATCGAGCTCGGTTTCTCAAAATATGCTGACTCCACTGATTAAGACGATGACATCTAGGTCAAAACAGGACTCCCTTCATCACTGCTGGCGCTCTTCATCAAGGCTCGGTTTACTTTCAAAATGCAGACGACAGTGAAGTGATGACAGATTTGACCAAACAATACAGTAGTCGAATCTCGCCTCGCTGCTCACACTTTGGGAATAGATATATTTGTCTTTTAATAACATGTCCCTTCAAAAGTATTGTATCTACCCATGACAGGCTCTCATGCTCATAAGCCAGAGTTATCCGCTACACATTCACTGACCTGTCCACTCGTGCAATGGACTGTTTCCCTGCTACAAGCTCGTCATATTGCTACCTTCATGGCCAAGCTAAGGCAATTATCTACAATATGAACAGGTACTTCTTGAAAGAAAGTGATATATATATATATATATATATATATATATACATGTAGGTGTCAGGAAAATTTCTCGAATTCAATTGACCAAAAAATAATTTCTCGAACTATCATTTTCTCGAATGTCAATTACTCGAAAACAAACAAGTAAATTTCTCGACCACAATTGAAAGTATCCCATAAGCGCCAAAGACCAATTTATAAAGAGGCTATTAGCATTCTGTGATGTCCTGTATGTACGGACGTACGTATAATGCACGATACACTGCACACCTATTTGTAATCACACTTTTACGTCATAAAAGATATTAACTTTATTTTTTTGAGATAAAATAATACAGTATGGAAAAACAAAGTAGAAAGAAAATGAGTGATACTAAAACAAGTGAAAATCAGAAAATAAAAAGAGACGAAGAGAGGCCTGTCGAAGAATATCTATGAAGTGAAGCATACAACATTCAATTTTGATTGTTTAAATTTTAATGCTGTATTTCATTCTAAATGATAATATTCTTATACATACAATTAAATTGTAACCTTTGTATTCTTTTTCATTCCTTCATTACAATAAATTTTTAACATTTGTGTTTGTCAACCCAAACGGATATATTTTTCCTTGAAAAACATGAAAATTTTTCCACTCAAATTTTCTCGACAAAATAGATATCAGTTTTCGAGAAATATGGGGTTCGGGAAAATGATAGTTCGAGAAATTATTTTTCGAGCTATTGACTTTCGAGAAATTTACCTAAAATCATACATATATATATTTATTTATATATTTATATATATTATATATATATATATATATATATATATATATATGTATATACATATATATAAATACATATATTATATATATATATATATATATATATATATATATATAGAAAGAGAGAGAGAGAGAGAGAGAGAGAGAGAGAGAGAGAGAGAGAGAGAGAGAGAGAGAGAGAGAGAGAGAGAGAGGGTAAGTGTATGGGGAAGAGAGAGAGTATTCTTTTTCATTCCTTCATTACAATAAATTTTTAACATTTGTGTTTGTCAACCCAAACGGATATATTTTTCCTTGAAAAACATGAAAATTTTTCCACTCAATTTTCTCGACAAAATAGATATCAGTTTTCGAGAAATATGGGGTTCGGGAAAATGATAGTTCGAGAAATTATTTTTCGAGCTATTGACTTTCGAGAAATTTACCTAAAATCATACATATATATATTTATTTATATATATTTATATATATGTATATATATATATATATATATATGTATATACATATATATATATAAATACATATATATATATATATATATATATGAGAGAGAGAGAGAGAGAGAGAGAGAGAGAGAGAGAGAGAGAGAGAGAGAGAGAGAGAGGGTAAGTGTATGGGGAAGAGAGAGAATATGGGGGAGTAGTTGAAGTGTAGGTTGGTGATCTGTGGAGACATGGCATCTGTGGGTGAATCCAGTTAAATCTAGGTCCCTCCCCTGTCATCCACTTCTTGATGCGTTGAGTATAGTATACATTTTTGGGCTCAGGCCATGTCGTTCTGATGGAAGTTCCTAAAGGGTAGCTTTCTAGGGTAGCCTATATTTGACTACAGTGATATTCCCAGAGAATTTTACCTTAAGGTATCCAGAATTCTAACTCCTGGAGCGAATATCCCTAATTAAATCTAACAGGGATATTGCATAATATCAGAGAACGTATTCTTGACACGTCACATAGCTATCTTCACCCCGAACAGTATTAACGCTGCGAGGGGTTACAGTGACAAGAATCTGAAACGGGAATGAAAAGAGAGCCGTTCCCAAGGATTCTCTCCTATTACGTTTCCAGTGCGTATTTGACGAAGGTGGCAGCGCCATCTCCATTCCTATTCGTGTAGCTCTACTACTCGGGTGTTTTCCCTTGTGTTCTCTCGTATTTTTGGATTTTATTCAACGTTATGATGCTTTTTCCGGCCCCTTCTGCCTCTGGAAAGTTGAGTATTATCTTTACTTTGTATAAATGTAAGCTCTTGTCGTTTTGAATTAAATTAAGAGTGATTTTAACGTAAACAAGAGCTGTTGCCTACCGGAGGCATCCTGGATGCTGTCGCTTGCTATATATGGGTCATTTAGTTAGCCAGAGCGACGTTCCCGGTTTTTACGCTTTAATAAATCTAGCTATTTAGCTCCTCAAGGAATTCTTATATAATGCCGTTAGTTTTCAGTTCGGTGATTTAGGTAACCGATCTTGCCCTTCGCGAGTCTTAGTAGCCTGGACGTCTGGCCCTGGTACTTTCATGCATAATATAAGTTTTCCGAGTGTTATGTTATTGAAGCTAGGGGCAAATATTTTATTCATGTAAGATATTGTTGAATTTTCCTCTACAAGATTGTTTACGAGAGAGTTTCGGTGATTTAGGTAATCGATTCTCACCGCACCTAGGCTAGTAGCCTATGGGGCTTTAGTATACTCTCGCACACATCCCCGGTTGTTCTTTCCTCCTCCGGAGAATAAGTTCAATCCCTTTCTCCCTCTGAGTAAGCCTTAGGCATAGTCCTAGTGGTTCTATCTGAATAACATTCAGGTATAACTATACTATGATAGGTCTGTCCCGACCCACTAACGAGAGTATCTGGTTTTTGAGGTTGGGACAAAACATCAGAGTTTTAGTCTGTGGTCTGCGTCTTCCTAGCATAGAGAATGAGTTTCCTTTGCTAGGTTAGGTGCAGAGACAGGAGGCTTTGCTTCCCTAGCCCACATCTGAAGGATTCTGTACCAGATGATTCCTTCTTCTAGTGGTCTAGCAGACTGTCCTGTGTGGTTATTCTCGGGCCGGAGAATGAGTTTTCTCCGTTGCCTGGCGAAATAACTACACGTATCTTGGTTCTGGTATGGAGGAGGATAGCAAGTATTGCCATCCTTCCTCCCTATAGACAAACTCTAGGTTAGGATGAGCTTCCCTAACTGCTGGGTGTGTCTCATACTAGAACAAAGTTTACAGGACCCTTATCCCGTTCCCCCCTCTCTTTCTTAGTGATGGCCTAGCCATCACATCTCTTAGCCAGTCCTACTTCTGTACCTAGTATAGGTTAGGATGGGGGACTGGCTCAGCTCTCTGCCGGCCGGCAATAACATGCAGGCTGGTAGAGACCCCTTTTTCTTCTGCAGAGTGAACCCCAGACCTCCCTTGGTCTCCCATCCATGTCTGCTGGTAGAGCCCGGCAGGCTATGGATATATAGGAAGCCTGAATGCTACATTCTCCCCTTCCATATGTTCACTCGTTCTGGATGAAGGTTGTATGGCAATGCCACCTTATAACCTTACATCTATACTGTTTCTCTTGTTAGTGTTTTGTACTCCTAGCCCGACTGCCGGCTTAAACGGCTGGCAGCCGGGTAAGTGGAGGTTCTCTGGTTCGTAGTCACTGCTGGCTGTCATGGGTATCACTACCTTTGCCTGCCGGCAGTAGAACCACATCCCGAGATCTGCTGGCCACTATGTTTAGCGGCCAGCAGTCGGGTGCTAGTGTTTTCAGTTGCCGGCCGGCACACATTTGCGAACCAGTGAACTGCCGCCTATTAGTTAAAGGTAGCATACCTTTGAACTATACAAGGGTAAATGCCTGCCGGTACGTGCTGGCGTGTGCTGGCCGGCACGACAGCATGCGATGTACAGTAGTTACTATATTTGTAATGTAGTACACACTGCATTAATAAAGCTACAGTACAGAGTTTGTTGTAACACTAAAGTTCTTCCAACATACTTAATGTTATCTTGTACACCTTTTGTTGAGACCGTACAATATATAGAAAGTGAGTTCTTTCTGTATTCATTCTATCCAGTATATTAAAACTTTATTTCAAGGTGTGAGCCACACCTTCACTTTCCACTTAGGAAAATATATAAGGTATTCTAGAATAAGAATTAACCTTAGTTTTAATATCTTGGGAGGTTACAGCAATTGGCTGGGCAGGAAATACAAGTATATGTCTTTCCTTCTTTCTTTCTTAGCTTTACTATATAAGCTACATGTATTAACAATAAATGAAAAGCCTTCACTTGATACTCATGGATTTTCTTCTCTTTACAGCAGGTCCATCCGAAGTGCGGGAGTATGTTCTGCAATGTCCGCAGTAAGAACTTCTGTGGACATGAGTTATGCAGGAGGCATGTTTCATATATTCTAACCTGATTACCGAGGCATTTGACACCCCTAAGCGGAGTCAAGGATCCTGTTAGAGAAAAGTTGCGAACCTGGGTGAGGAGTTTTCAGAGGCCCCTACCTTCCAAACGACAAGATGAGGGCCTACCTTTTCCCTAAGGCATCGACTGATGCAGTCATCCTTCAGCCTCATGAGGAGATACCAACCGTCCAGAATCCAGTAGATTCTGAAATCTCGGCCGCCCTTCAAGACATCCAATTGGACGATAGGATGTCAGAGGTGTCGGATCATACAGAGAAGGACCTTCTGGGAGAAGGTCATTAGGAGGAGCTGACCCAGGCTCCAGAAATAGAAGAGGAATAAATCGACGAGGTGTCGGTTACATCGGTTCCGTCCCCAGAACTTGTTCCCTCTACATCGTCTGCTATCCCAGATGATCTGGGAAGGACTCTTTCTTCTATTATTAAAATGATTCAACAAATACAAAAGAAGAATGATGAAAATGAAGCTGCGATGAAACTGGAGATACGCAGACTCGCAGCATCACGTGGGCCCCATAAGCGACTCAACGTGAAGGATCTTCCTTTGTGCTCGGATACCAACCCTTGGAGGTATGCCGAACACATGTCAATGACAACCGGGAGGATTATTATATCGAAGAAGTTGGGCTCAATTCCCCTGGAAGACGTGGAATTTTGGCCCAACAAAGACTCTTACCCGGACTGCTATGTCCTTCTTAGGAAGGAGCCAGCCTCAAAGGAGGAAACAGAGCAGAAGGAGGTCATAGTCCTTGACCATAGTAATGCACAGGCATTACTAGCGAGCTCGATGAAAGAGAGGGGCTTCACGAACTCAAAGGTGCCAGCTTTGAGTAAGAAGCTTCCCTCCTTTGTGGCCTCTCTAACCAGAGCCTTTCCCTTCATAGAAAAGGGATATAAGGCAGCCTTGAAGGCGGCGAAGGCAAGGAAACCATGCCCCTCCATGGAGGAATGCAAGCCGTTATCCCTGACCTTGCCGTTGGACCAAAAGGACTGGAAGGACGTTCACCTTACCTTCTCTGTCGGGAAGTTGGAAGCTGATATTGCCGAACGTCAGTTTGGTGAGGGACTTCCAAAGCTGTTGGAGTTTCTCTTGCGCAGAGGGCAGGAGACGAAAGAAAGACTTGCGGCATCGATGTCGTTGCAAACGATTTAAAAAAAAAAAAAAAACGATGGCAAGTGACCCCAAGAAACAGGACACGTTCATGGTAGTGGCCAAAACCCATCTGGCCACAGTTACGAAGGATCTCTTTAGCTTTATTAAAGCTAGGAGAGCCTGTAGAGAGTTCGTGTTCGCCTCGGCTGCGGTGAGGCACGAACCGAGTAGACTGATTTCTTCTTGCATATGGGGTAAAGACCTCTTTTCCAACGAAGTAGTTAAAGAGGTAGTAAACAAAGCCGCCACGGAGAATAGGAACCTTCTCCAAAAGTGGGGCTTAAACCTTAAGAGAAGTCTTCTCCGGATGAGGGTCCCCACCCAAGAAGAAGACAAAAAGGCCTAGGCTATCCTCTTGGCCGGCTAAGCCCTACCGACAGCAACAACAGCAACTTCCTGTGACCGCGGTGCCTCAGATAGTGGCACAACCTCCAACCACGTACCACTTGGTACCTCAACATTTGGCGACACAATCGCCAGTTTTTAACCCAGCCTTTGAAAGGCAGACTTCTTCCTTTCAATCAAAAGCTAGAGAAACAGCCAGAGGTTCTTCTAGACGCCCTTCAAGGGGAAGGGGATTCAGGGGAGGACGCGGTTAAGGAGGCAAGGCCTCAGGTCCACAATGGCAGAAGCGAGATGCTTCCAGTAGGAGGGAGACTACATCTATTTAGGGATCGTTGGACCTTCGATCCCTGGGCCCACAGCCTAATAAAGAATGGACTAGGTTGGGGCTGGAGCAGTCCTCCACCTCCATTTCCTCAGTTCTTCCAACAATCTACCCCCATTCTGGAAGAATATGTGCAAAAACTCTTAGTGAAAAGAGTAATTCGAAAAGTAAAGTCCATCAAGTTCCAAAGCAGGCTGTTTTGTGTTCAAAAGAAGGACTCAGAAACTCAGAGTCATTCCGGACTTGTCGCCACTCAACAAAGTTCATAGTGAACTACAAGTTCAGGATGCTCACACTTCAACACAAAAGGACGCTACTGCCCAAAAAAGGGCATATACAGTCTCCATAGACTTGGCAGACGCTTATTGGCACGTTCCAATTAATCGTCACATCTCCTCCTACCTAGGGTTTGAGTTACAAAGAAGACTTTACGCCTTCAGAACCATACCATTCAGGCTAAACATAGCCCCAATTATTCTCATGGAGCTTGCGAACGCAGCCATCCATCAATTACGCCTAAAGAGAGTCCAAGTAGTGGCCTACTTGGACGACTGGCTGGTGTGGACAGCATCTAGGACAGAATGCATGCAAGCCTCTAAGATAGTGATCCAGTTCCTAGAACATCTGGGATTCAAGATCAACATCAAAAGTCTTGACTATCTCCAGCTCAAAAAAAAAAGAAAAAAAAAATTCAATGGTTGGGAATCCATTGGAATTTGGAGTCACTTCAACTTTCTATTCCTGGGAAGAAGAGGAAAGAAATAGCAGGATCTGTCAAGAGACTATTGATATCCAATCAGATATCAAGACGCGAACAGGAGAGAGTGCTGGGCTCTCTACAGCTTGCTTCCATAACAGATTCAGTGCTAAGAGCACAGCTAAAGGATGCAACAGGAGTCTGGAGATAATGCGCATCAAACGCGCGAAGAGATCTGATGAGACCACTACCGACTCGGTGAGATGCTTGAATCGACAAGGGTCGGGATCACCTCGGATCAACAAAGTGATGTTGGCCATACTCCGTTTGGCGGAAAGAAAGAAATGGCACCTGTCAGCAGTTCACATTCAATCGGTCCGCAATGTGACAGCGGACGCTCTATCCAGGTTTACACCGATAGAGTAAGAATGGTCCCTAGATGCAGGATCGTTCTCCCTCAGCTTGAGCCAAGTCCCGGAACTGCAGATAGACCTCTTTGCGACGAAAGACAACAAGTAGAATGTGTCCCAGTACGAGGATACGCTAGCGGAAGCACTGGACACTATGTCCCTAGACTACAACAGATGGTCCAGGATTTACCTGTTCCCTCTGCACAACCTCCTTTGAAGATCCTCAATATGAGATCCTTCAAAAGGAAGGCGGCAATAGTGGCCCACAAGTGGCCAATCAGCGTTTAGTTCCCTCTGGCATTGGAACTACAACTGAAGTTTGTACTGCTACCGCATCCAATCCTGACTCAGCGAGTAGGTGTCGTTTGTCAAGACGAAGAAACCAAAAAGAATTCTTGATTGACTTCTGTTTATTTTCTTTATTCACCTTCATGAGTAAGGTTTAGCAGCCAACACATTATCAACGTGCAAGTCTGCCTTGACAAGACTGATACTGTATACCTTTCAGGTCGACCTTTCTAAGGACAATTATTAATTAAAATCCCTTAGGTCGGTGCTAAGGTTAGACCTTCAGCGCCTCTAAGACCCATTTCATGGGCACTAGATAAGGTTCCTCATTTGCATTAATTTTGAATAATGAGGAGTACGCTTTGAAGGATTTAACTCAAAAAGTTATGTTTTTGTTTGCACTCACTTCGGGGGGTAGAGTTAATGTAATAGTGGCTCTCTTGAGAGGGGAAGGCCACGTCCAGTTCTTGAAAGGAGAACTGAATCTGTTTCCAGACCCAACGTTTCTCGCCAGGAACAAGCTACCCACCAACAGGTGGGGTCCCTAGAGAATCTGCCCTCTGAAGGAAGATGCATCTCTATGTCCAATGGAGTGCCTAAAGGTCTATCTTCATAGAACTTCAGACTTTAAGGGAGGATAGCTGTTCAAAGGAGAAATTTTATCTCTGAAACAACTATGGGCGAAACTCACCTATGTTATTCAAAGCGGATCCAGACAGTACACCCGCAAGTCATGATCCGAGCAAAGTTGCCTCTTCCATAAAATTTCTTTAATTATATGGACTTTGAACATCTTCGTTCGTACACCGGCTGGTAGTCTTCCAAGATGTTCTTTATGCACTGTGCAAAACAAGTGGAGTAACTCAAGAGGTCTGTGGTAACAGCAGGTAGAATTCTTAAACCTTCTGTTTAAATCTGCGAGGAACAGTGTAATTAATTTTGGACGATTAATTAAGAGGGTGAGTGTGTAGTCACAGTCTCTTACTACACACTGAGCGATAGGCCACTAACGTGTCCTTATGAACTGTTCCATGGACTTTGGTGAACTATAGCATAATACGGACACTTGTGCCAAGCGTTTCTTACGCTAGTGTAAATAAACAGTAATACAGACTATATCATTATTATTAATGATTCGATTGAAGTGGCAAATCTGTTTCCTGTTAAACGAAACACTTTTTTTTTCTGTTGACTGTTTTCTTTATGCTTTAACGAATATCATCCACATTTTATAAATTTTATAAATGTTGACCTGATATGTATGTTTATTAAATTTTTGATAAACTGGTTCATAGTGAACCCCTGCGGCTTATTCGCCCAAACTCATTTTATTAAAAATGTACTGAGCATTATAATTAAAATATGGATAATTTTAAGATTGTTCCTTTCTTCAAGCAAAAATCCACTCGCTTTAACCCTTCCTTAGGAAGGGTTAACGTTGTACCCTAAGCGGTTGGTGGTAGAGATGCAAAATTTGTTCCTATACGGATACAACTGTTATCCAATAGTTTAATAAGAGTAGATACCTTGGGGATATGTCAGGAATTCATACTGACATTGGTCACTCTTATACAAACTTTGCTTTATGATGTATAGGGCGAGACCACTATACAAGCTTGTCATTTGGTCATCCATAAGTATTATGTACTCTTCGAGACTTTTTCCAGAGTCTAGTACGAATCTTCCCTGTAGGGGGCAGGAAGCACTAACATAGTTCATGATCAGATGAAATGATGTATGACGGTAACATCATAGGTCTCTAGGTCTAGACGGACCAGGAAATACTTTCTTGAGGGTACGGCACTGGTTGAGAATCCACAGATGCAGCAATGCTCTGGTAAACTTCCATCAGGACGACATGGCCTGAGCCCAAAAAACGGATTTTGAGCCAAGCGAAAATCTATTTTTGGGTGAGGTAGCCATGTCGTCCTGATGGACCCGCCCTTCCTTTTATTGTAAAAGGGTTTATTGACCCCTCCCTATAATACAGTATCTCTAGCACCTCGTATATCGCTACAAGGAATGGAGATGGCGCTGCCACCTTCGTCAGATACACACTGGAAACAGAATAGGAGAGATTCCTTGGGAACGGCTCTCTTTTCATTCCCGTTTCAGATTCTTGTCATTGTAACCCCTCGAAGCGTTAATACTGTTTGGGGTGAAGATAGCTATGTGACGTGTCAAGAATACGTCCTCTGATATTATGTGATATCCCTGTTAGATTTAATTAGGGATATTCGCTCCAGGAGTTAGAATTCTGGATACCTTAAGGTAAAATTCTCTGGGAATATCACTGTAGTCAAATATACCCTAGGGAGCTACCCTTTAGGAACTTCCATAACGACATGGCTACCTCACACAAAAATAGATTTTTCGCTTCGCTCCAAATCCGTTTTTCAAACCTTTGTACGAGTCCTAAAATTTTTGGTCATGTTCCATATTTTATTTTTTTCTGCCATTATCTTCGTATTTAAACGAAGCTTTATACACATGCTGTCATGCCTGTGCATAGGCATTGTATTAAAGTATTTCCAACATCAAGAGAGAACTTTACTATAAGATATTAAAGTACATTATGTACTGAAGTATTTATAATTGCAAGAGAACTTCTCTATAAAGAGCTCAGCTAATTCATGCAATAGGATGTTACAACCATGAAAAAGTCATGTAATATCTGAAACTTGCATGTGTAAATATCAGATGTTCTATTTGATAAAATTTCAGTTTATTATTGAGGTAGTTATCTAGAATTTTAGATCATGCCACAAAACTTTGGTTACAATAACCTGACCTCAATATGAACTGGGTATTTCTAATTAAAAATACACATGAGGATGTCTCTCTACTAGTTAAGATTTAACATTGCCAGAGAAGACTTTATACTCAAAAAAGAAAAGAAAAAAGAAAATCACGGGGGGAATTCTTAAAACGCGGTTCATGAATTGTTAAGTACGCCATTACAAGATTTTGAAGAACTATCCACTAAGAGCTTTAATAATACCTACATTGCGCTGTGCATATTGCAAAGAACACTGTAGACATGACTGAATCGTCTTTGCAGTTCAATTTTGGTTTTTAACTACGATTACTTTACATTCTACTTTGCCTCCGACCCTGTTTCCTATCTTCCTACTCGCTGTACAGCCTATTTTAACTTTTTCGTCATAAATTAACTGCTTGATTTTCCCACAGTTGGACTTGGGCGCTGTTTGACCAGGCCAGACATATGTAACCATAATTCATAAATTGACTGCAAACCTGACCCTAAAGAAGAACTATCTTGATTTGGAAAGCCTTTCTCGTCTTTGGTGAAATATAACCAGGTAAGAAATTTCTGACTGGCAAAGAATACGGTAAGGCCAGAAGCGCTTATCCTTTAGAACTCATGAATACCAAATGAAAATATTGTGTAAAGAATAAAATATATGATTTAGAATTCTCACATTTATTTTCTTATATACGGAAAACATGTTTTCTTGAAAACTTCTTAAGGGAAATGTTTTATTCTTATTTGGAACTGGGGGGAAAACAGTTTACATAAACTCGTCAGAGCGTAAAAGAGGGAAATATAGAAATGGAAAATGTTACTCCACGTCCTTTCAGAAATAGGGTTAAATACTTTAGTTGCTTGTTTGAAATTATTACTTTTCCCCCGTCTGTAGTTTACTAAGGAAGCATGAACTAAAAGAATTTCAAAAGGTCTGTTGATAGAACATGTACCTCAAGGGACCGAAATTCAAGTGAACCATATGTTCCTTTATTCCAGAATAAGAAAAAAGATGTATCCTTGATGATTTTTTGGAGTGAAAAATTATAGCTGTTTCTCATTTTCCACGAATAGGGATTTCTCTGTAATTTAAGTCATAAGAAGGAAATATTTCTTTGGGAATTTCTAACATTTCTCTTCGGCTTCCTAATATGTAAAGACTTTCTTTTACTGAGCTCAAACGAGGTCATTTGCGTTCTTTTTAAAATGGACATTTTCGTGTACATATCTTGTTACTGTGGATTGTAGATCGGCAATTAAATGAAGGTCCTGTTATCCAGTCATGATAATCAGCTAATCTTTCTATCATTCCCCTTTTCTGTGTAATTTTTTGTTTTTCAATAACATAAAAAAGTTATTCTTAAATGAATAGCAAGAGAGAGAGAGAGAGAGAGAGAGAGTATTTTCCAAATAATGGACAATTACTTTTTTTGTCAAACTACGCACAGTACAGTATGCGGCAAAAGTCATGTGACCGGGTTTCAATTATTCTCTTTCGAAAGGAACTAACTGTCAACTTACATTCTACACATTTCTGTGGACAATAAGCTTTAACACTGAAATATTTGCAACTTCGCTCAACAAACGCTACAGTACACTAAGCATAGTTTTAAAGAATCAAAGCTATATATTTTTTTTAAATATCGGGTAGATCATAAAAAAAAGAGCAAAATAATCTTCAATTAAGATTAATTAAAAAACCTAAAAACTTGATAAATTTCACTTCTTAGCAATCTTAGTAATGTGTTTAACGTAATTAACATATCTGAGATGGAGTTGCGGGCGCGGCCTAATCACACATTAATAGTCATTATCACGGTAACACTCACAACATCCAGTCATCTTTCAAACATGGTTGCAGTTAGCCAACTACGACTGGAAACGCAACCCCAATTCCAAGAGCTATTATAATAGTCGATCTGTATTTCACCAGAATTTGGAAAAAAGACATAGTTAATCATCTTAAAGTCAACAAGAAAATTGTGTATAGATGGCTGAAAGGGTGCAATGAAGGAGAAGAATTGAAAAACCATCCCATAGGTGGGAGACCCAATTGCACAACCACAGAAGAAGACAAAGAGTTAACTAACCTTTTAACCAAGCATCCATTTTCATCATCGTTTTGTGTTTTCAAATGTTAACAAGCCATCATAAGTCATTGATTGGAGAAAAATATTTGCTTTAGATGAGTTGACAGGATTCCCAGGAGGAATAGATATCCTATACAACCTAGGATCACATACTCTCTCTCTCTCTCTCTCTCTCTCTCTCTCTCTCTCTCTCTCTCTCTCTCTCTCTCTCTCTCTCCCTCTCTCTCTCTCTCTCTCTCTCTCTCATACACACCCTATATAAGTTACTAAAATTGGATGGGAATATATATTGTTGTTCCACAATTTCTTCTTAAAAAGAAATCCAGGGGTCTCACTTTGTGATGAGCATCACCAACCAACGTAGATTATCTCTCTCTCTCTCTCTCTCTCTCTCTCTCTCTCTCTCTCTCTCTCTCTCTCTCTCTCTCTCTCTTTGTTTGTGTGTTTATAATTGCTAATGGTCGATCAAATTTAGGTAATTAATTATTAAAGAAAAAGTCCGTATTCAAGCTCCCTATATTTATTCATATTGAATTTTGCTCCATTCTGCAATTTTCCAAAAAATAACGGTTCTTCCAATTTTAATACTTAACCTTTTGGTTTTCTTACCTTTCATTCGAGATGAATAGCCATTTCAAGAGTTTGTTTTGTTACTGGTTTAATCATATTTGATATTTGTTCATGAAACAGTTATTGTAAAAGTTCGAAGTTATGTTTCTTTTAAAATAGTCTTCCTAACATAATGTTGAATTATAATCATATTTTTCTTTTCTTGTGTCGATTTGTTTCAGAAAGTCTGAGCAACAAATCTGCTCCTGATTTTTCCTATAAAAATTACTAATTTATTGTTTTCTTATTACCGTTAACTACGAGAATATCCAACTGTTTTTTTTTTATTTATAATCTTTTACTCATTTTTGTATGAGTAACGATAAAAATATTTCTCCCCCCTCTCTCTCTCTCTCTCTCTCTCTCTCTCTCTCTCTCTCTCTCTCTCTCTCTCTCTCTCTCTCTCTTCCCAACAACATTGTGGAACAGAAGCATAAATTTCCGCCTACTGCTCAACAGCGCAGCCACCCATTCTTTGTTTTCCCCTTTTCTCATATTTTGTTTGTTGATCTCATTATCATTTTATTCCCATAAAGGAGACCACATCTGTCTGACCTTTGGAAAGGTTCAGCTGGTTTTCCGTCTACAACGGAGAGCATACGTTGAATTTATTTGAATAAGTTAGAATTCCACACGTAAAAAAAATACAGTAGGAAAGAGACATTTTAGAAGCATTTTTTGCGGGACAAAAGTTCTAGAGTAACATAACGCGGGATAGATGAAATTCAAAGCTTTATTTAGTACTGCTTAGACGGGCATTTACTTTCTGTCTCGGTATAGAATATGCTTATGAATATTTTAGATCCTAATTTCGATATTTCATCACTTTTTACCTTCAATGGTGTACATGGTAGAGATAGTTAGATGAAACCATCAATCTTTTAATTTAAAAGAAAAAAAAATTCCATACATAATAATGTTTGAACAGGTATATTTGTTAGTGAATGGTATTAAAAAT
Source organism: Palaemon carinicauda (assembly GCF_036898095.1). Lineage (NCBI taxonomy): Eukaryota > Metazoa > Arthropoda > Malacostraca > Decapoda > Palaemonidae > Palaemon > Palaemon carinicauda. The sequence continues at coordinate 78,197,040 of NC_090745.1, forward strand.
AAAATTGAGAAAATACTTTAGATTGCATCCTTGAACATGCTAACTCACAACAGAGTAGATAAGACAATAATGTCACATCCACTCTGGGATTAACCAGACTCTCTTGATGTAAATTACAAATAATGCCAAAGTTTACAGAAAATACGTCAATATCACTGATATTTTTATGCTTTTTTTTCCAAATAAAATTTTATATTAGAGTGTGAATTTCACTGAGACAATAATTTATTACAAGTTTTGCAATAGTCAGAATATTGTTAATTGAGACGATTGCTCAGCCCACTGAACTCTCCCAGCCATACAACTCTTGTATTTTATATTTGTTTTTTATATTTATCTTTTTTTGTTTGAGTGGATGTGGGTACTGTAGCAGAAACTCTATATTGATATTGCTGTATTTTTGGTTTTTCTATTTCACTGAAAGAAGATTCCAGCAATCGGCTTTTATATAAATGGCTATCAACAAGTTTCTTAGTTTTTGTACTTCATTCATTACTGTCTCAACGAACTATGATACTTGTAAAGTCTTCTTCTTAATACTTCTTTGGTTAAAGAAACTGGACCTGGCTATTTATTTTCTATGTACACGATAAAAAGGCGGATTAAAAGAAATCTGTAGCCACGTTTGAACCTTTGTAATTGTTGAATGCACATATAAGTAATTAAATGAAAGCCATTCACTTATGGCTGCTGATTCCTTTTTTATTAGCATTTTATCTTGTATATCTATGAAACATAACAGGGGTATGAGAATGCCCCTGGTGCCAAAATATTTGAATTGTTAGTGGTTCTCAGAATCCCTAACGGCTATATCTTGGAGCAGCAACCCGTTTCTGTTAGCGAAAATAGCGTGTGACCCTCTTTCAGAGGTTGAGGAGGAGGGCTGTCAAGTTTCCCTTCTGCCTCTGCGTAGCTTTGTGTATGAATTTGGTTGTGATACTACCATTTTGCAGCGAAAAGTTTTAAGGGAATAGCAGATGAAGGTTGTTTTTAATACTTGATATTTCTTAGAAATACATAATGGAAAATACGTGTTTAGTATCCTTAATGGATGACTTTGTAGTTTTTTTTTTTTTTTTTTTTTTTTTTTCATAGGTTTGTAGCATACAACAAATTAGTGTGCTTTTCATGCATATGTAGCATAGTGGGAAATATATATTCTTTTATATATATTAAGAAATACAATATTTCTGCCGTAAAATTCATTACAGCTACATGTATCAGAGTATTGAGAGAAAGTCGATGTACACGGGAAGAATCAGCTGATTCTGTTAGTTCATGTGTAAACTTACCTGAGTTTATGGTTTTGTCAAAGTCAGTAGATGTTGTTATTTTGTGTAATGTATATATATAAATGTAAATATATATATATATATATATATATATATATATATATATATATATATATACTGTATATATATATATATATATATATATATATATATACACATGTATGTATATATATATATATATATATATATATGTATATATATATATATGTATATATATATATATATATATATATATATATATATATATATATATATATATATATATATATATATATATGCAGGCTTACAATGACTGATGAAACAATGGACCTAGATCCTCCTACCATTGTCCTAGTTGATGATCTATTGAATTGGATAATGATGAAATGGAGTTGAATACTGTGTATTATAGTGACACACGAAGAATATGTTCCTGATCCTCCTAACGAAGATAATCTCTCTGATGTTGATATGACTCCCCAACCATCAGCTTTATTTGCACCGCAGTGATGAAAGAGAAGACAGCGGGAAGTGCAACCTCGTGAACTTATTAACGTTTGAAAATAGCATCTCACATGGGAAAAATAGAGGTGCGTTGAACACAACACCATTTCTTCCAGGGCCTAAAAGTGTGGATAACACCAGGTCTTACACTGAAGGGCCAATTAAACAAAAATTGCTCCAAACCAATGTTGGAACACGGGCTCTTTCGTTGGTAGCCTGTAACTTGATTACTTATCTCTCATAATTTATATCAGTCTGTGAATTAGAAAGAAAGGTAATTTTGTTTGAATGGGCTGTACATTTTAACGCACAAAAAAAAGTTATTTTCAGTTAACTGTTTGTAATGATTTTATTGATTATTGTTACTGTAACTATACAAAGGAATAGTCAAATGGCACACTCAAGAACTACAGGCCTTGAACATACCTCCTTACTAAAATTATGTTGCTTTATGTTTGATATTTATTGTTTTCCAGATCATTACAACCCCTAAGAACTTCATCCCCAAATTGTTAGATCAAGAATAAATTCCTACAAGTCTTATGAAATTGAATGTATTCTATATACTTCGCCTTTAAAACCTTGAATACTCCAAAATCATTTGCTTTTTTTTCCCTCAGCGTCTTCTCTTCACTTGCATTAAGGAGAGTTTCTTCTACCTTCCAATAAACATTCAAGTTTTTAACTCCAATCAAAATCTACATTACAATAATCCTTTGTTGATAACATGTATACTCAAGTTATTATTAACCTTGGTAAATAGCTAGAATATGGAGATATTTTTTTTTTCTAATTAAGATTTTTTTTAGGATATAAAATAATATCACATCTAATTAATGGACATTATCAGCTAGAAAGAAAATAACTTTTTTGTGTGGGTTCAAATCATAGGGTAATTATCCAAGTCATGCACATTTCGTTGGCATTTAGTGTGACGGGAGTGGGCAGAATTAGTACAACGTCTAAGACAATTCTCAAGCAACTTATTTTATTTAAGGATAACGCAGGTATTTAATGGCCCCAAGAGGTCACATAATGATAATAATTTCATACGTATATTTAACGGTTTTTCTTAGTAAGGTTCGCATTGGCCGGTTCTGTTCTGTTAAGATTGTCCCACTTTCTAGGGAACACCGGCTCTTGCGTTGGCACCCTGTAAATTTGCATTAATGAATAAGATCATTTAGCTCATTACAGTATTTTTATTCATATTCTTTGGTGAAAAAATGCCAAGTATACACATGATTGTACGGCCTTTGTGGAAAGAGAAACTATAGAATTATATTTTCCTTTACATTCATACACGAATGTTTCGCCAAGAATATTTAATTGATCCACTACAGCAGCCTATTTTTTTATAATCCAATGCAGATTATTATTGTTATTATTGCAAGTGAGAATAATATTTAATTGAGTCTTCAAATCAGAGTTTTCTGACGCCCAAGTTTAAAATAATTTTCTCTCGCGGTATTTCTCATGCTTTGATATTCAGATTTTCATGGCGCTTTTTTCTTTTTTCTTTTTTTGTATGGTCTATCTTTTTTAAGGAATGCTCATAATGTTTCGATGGGTATTTGTGGTTTTAGGTCGTTAAAATAAAATCTCAACATTTGATTACAGTGAGTCACCAACGCATTATATTTATTCCCAGTCTTCTTTTAGCTCAGTATTTCTGAGGCAGATACCTTTGGGACGTGACCGAGAAAAGGATATCGGAAATCGGTATCGAAAATATTGGTGAAATATATACCCCTTTCTTTAAACGATACTTCGGTGAGTCCTAAACTTTATAGCCGGCCGTTTAGTCACTTCAAGTTACCATTGACGGCTTTTCCTGGGTTATTTGCCTCAGGTTTCTTCCTGTATGACGGTGACTATTGAAGGATCTGTACGGCGCTTTGTACGTTGATTGTTAACTAGTGCAACTTTCTACTAGTTCCGTTTATTTTGTAATCTTCCAACGTTAGGCGAGGTTTATTGTTCAATAACTGAGGCTAATGTTTTTGTAGTACTTATTTTGGCTTTTAAGAATGTTTCATAACTTAGCACAATTGGCTCGTTGATTTTTATTCGTATAGGATCTTGCGGTTCCAAATTATGGTGCCCTTTAGTCTCTCAGACAGTTTAATTGAGTTGAACTTGTTTGCCCTAGATTGAGAGAGAGTGAGAGAGAAATGGTATCTTTTTCTGTATATTTTTTTTCAAGTATATCTCACTTTGCAAACTCGATTCCACATCATACTGAATATCAACGGACCTTTGGCAAGTATTTGATGAACTATTTAGCGATGGAAATTTTCATATTTTTCGCGAAGGCGTAGTTGTGATACATTCCATTCTTTATATTAAATTATTATTGAATGGAATTTTCTGTTCTTTCTATTCATATTGAAAAAGTAGAAAAGCCAAGGAAGCAAATCAATTATGTCTAACTTTTATAACCTCATATAATATCGTGTTATTCAAATTCCCCGCTGATATTACTTCTCGTATTAGAATGGCAAGTAAACGTATTGTGTTTTTATTTTTTTTATAAAATAGCGATCACTAATCGGGAAAAGAAAGAAGACATATCAGTAAATGATAGGAGAAAATTGAGAGCCACCGGGATTGGTCAGTATAACCTTGAGATTGTAAATCTTCTGTTCAGAACAATAGAGGGCTTAGCAAATACATCCAGTGTGATTATAACCTGACGAAGATAACTCACAAAGCCTTTAAGGAAAAGGGTGACATTCCAATTAGTGGAACGAATTCTCGCCCCGAGATTCCGTTTGAAGTTCTTCAAAGAGATCAAATCGTTAGCTCTTCCCATAGCTTTAATGATGACAGATCCCTCCAGTTGCAGAGGCAGAGAATAGATATGAGAAATATTTCCTTAAGCCCGCTTTTCACAAATGTGTTAAGTTCAACTTCAAATTAAAGGTTCATTTTACTTGAATATTCATTTTCCGTTTTGTTATGGAAATACCATTGAAATCTTCCTTAAGATAGCAATGGCTTGAGTCATTAGAGACAGATTTCATGAACGTGTGCACTGGCATTACCCAACCAAATATGTAAAGATGTCCTTCATACCCTATAGGTTAACCTCATAATTACATTAAAAATTCAGTTTATGAAACATTTGTACAATGATTTTGCATAAGCTCCCCATTAAAAAAAATATATATATATGCAATATCCTGGGTATTTACTATCATTCTGTATATATATATATATATATATATAAGAGCAGCCATTTTGAGTCCACTGCAGGGCAAAAGCCACAAAAATGTCCTTATTGATGTCTGGGGTTTGACGATTTTCATCACCACGCTGGCCACTGCGAATTGGTGATGGTGGGAGACTATACTTACTCACAGAAAAGAAACCTAGTGTGTGTAATCCACGTTAGTATAGCTTTGCAATTCATAGCGATGAACCAATTTTTCACCACGTTAATGAATCCCCATTCAGAAACGGATTAACAAACTGAGAAAGTTTGCGGGTTTGGACTGGCATAGAAAGACTAAAAACAGAAGCAAATGGAAAGACATGTCTGAGGCCTTTGTACTGCGATAGATAAGCAATGGCTGATGAAGATATTCATGTGTGTGTATATATATATATATATATATATATATATATATATAACGGATTTTGAGCGAAGCGAAAAATCTATTTTTGGGTGAGATAGCCATGTCGTCCTGATGGAAGTTCCTATAGGGTAGCTTCCTAGGGTATATTACAACTACGGCGATATTCCCAGAGAATTTACCTTAAGGTACCAGAATTCTAACTCCTGGAGCGAGTATCCCTCGTGAAAGGGATATCGCGACATATCAGAGGACGTATTCTAGACACGTCACATGGCAATCTACGACCTGAATAGAGATTCGTCTCGTAGGAGGGAGATTGACGAGATACGAATTCGGGAAAGAAAAAGGGGAGCCGCTCCCAAGGCTTCCCTATCCCCCGATTCGTATGCGTGCCTGGCGCCAATCCTGGCGCCATCTGTATTCCTTGTAGCGTACACGAGGTGCTACAGATACTGTATGTAGGGAGGGGTCCTACAGCCCTTTCTTAGAAAGGCAAGGGCGGGTCCATCAGGACGACATGGCTATCTCACCCAAAAATAGATTTTTCGCTTCGCTCAAAATCCGTTTTTTGGGCTCAAGCCATGTCGTCCTGATGGAAGTGTACCAGAGCATTACTGTATCTGTGGATTCTCAGAACGTGCCGTACTCCCCGGAGATATTTATTCCCGGTCGACTAGACCTAGAGACCTAAGATGTTACCGTTATACATCTTTTCAACTAACTATAAACTATGTTAGAGCTTCCTGCCCCCTACAGGGAAGAGTCCTACTAGACTCTGGAAAGTCTCGAAGAGTACATATATCTATGTATGAATACCAGGCAAGCTAATATAGTGGTCTCGCCCTATATTAAGTAAAGCATAGTTTGTATAGAACCACTGCGTCAATATATTGACCAGTCATCCGCACAATACTTGTATTGGACAAAGGTTTATATCCGCATAGGAAGAAACTAATAAAACCGCCCTCGTCCCTTTATGGGACGGAGTCCTCCCATTAGGGGACTTACATAAACCAATGCAACATAGCTTGCAAAACAGAACAATTCTATCAGAATTATCCCAGATAAGATACATAGAATTAAAATGCTCAATTATACCAATAAATTGACACAGGTGAAAGAGACGCAAGGTTCTCAAGAACAAGTTTATTGACAGATAATAAACAGACAGGTTAACAACAAATATATATATTTATATAAAAGAGGGTAACCCAAAACTTTAAGCATAAGTATGATAGTAAACAGAACTTGTTTATCTGAAAGAAAAACCATTAAACACCACTTTAATGAGATACCAAGGTATCAAGTCATAAAAAAATCTGTATTACAAATCAATCACATTAGCGTTAGAAACGCTTGGCACACATGTCTGAACTTATGCAAGGTTCACCTTTGAAGGAAGGAACAGTCTATATGGGCACTTGGTGCCCTCATTTAGTTTGTAGTACAGTATGTACCTACACACTCACCCTGGACTTAATCGTCCCAATTAAGACCACTGTTCCTCGCAGAGTTAAACAGTAGGGTTAACTACACGACCCACTGCTACCACAGATCTCTTAAGTTCCTCTACTTGCTTCGCATAGTGGCGAAAGAACACCCTGGAAGACTTCCAGCCCGTGTATGAACGGAGATGTTCAAAATCCATACAATTAAAGAAATTTAGGGATGAGGCAACTTTCCTCGGATCGTGACCTGCGGGTGTACTGTCAGGATCCGCTCTGCGAATAAAATATGTCATTTTCGCTCTGAGTTGATTCAGAGATAAATTTGAGCCTGATGTTTCTCCCCTGAATAGTTGACTACCCTTGAAGTCTGAAGTTCTACGAAGATAGACCTTTAGGCATTCTACTGGACATAGAGATGCATCTTCTTTCAGAGGACAGATTCTCCAGGGACCCCACCTGTTGGTGGGTAACTCATTCTTGGCGAGAAACGTAGGATCCGGAAACAGGTTCAGCTCCCCCCCATCCAGGAACTGAACACGACCTGCCTCTCTCGAGAGGGCTACGATCTCACTAACCCTGGCCCCGGACGCGAGTGCAAATAGGAAAATAACTTTTTGCGTCAAATCCTTTAACGCACATTCTTCATTGCTCAACAAGGAGGCGAAATGAAGAACTTTGTCTAAAGACCATGAGATGGGCTTTGGAGGTGCTGAAGGTCTGAGCCTAGCGCAGGCTTTCGGAACTTTATTAAAGATCTCGTTACCAAGGTCGATCTGAAAGGCAAATAAAATGGGTCTCATCAAAGCCGATTTACACACTGAAATCGTGTTAGCTGCCAATCCTTGGCCATGGAGATGGATGAAGAAAGATAAGCAGAAATCTGTTGAGATCTCCTGCGGATTCTTTGCCTTTACAAAGGCCACCCATTTTCTCCAAGATGACTCATATTGCCTTCTAGTCGATTTGCACTTGTATTCCTCTAGGAAGTCTATGCTGGCTTTCGAAATCCCGAAGCGCTTTCTCACCGCTAGGGCGAGAAAATCATGAGCTGCAGGGTCTGGGTTTTCTGTAATGAAGCGCAGACAGTCGACTTCTGGACTCGCTGGGTCAGAACTGGATGTGGTAGCGGCACGAACTTCATCTGTAGTTCCAACGCCAAGGGGAACCACATGCTGTTCGCCCACTTGTGGGCCACTATTGCCGCTACCCCCTTGAAGGATCTCAGTTTGTTGAGGACCCTCAACAGAAGGTTGTGAGGAGGGAACAGATAAATCCTGGACCATCTGTTCCAGTCGAGGGACATTGCGTCCACTGCTTCCGCTAAGGGGTCCTCGTACGGGGACACGTACAGGGGCAACTTCTTGTTGTCTTTCGTCGCAAAGAGGTCTATTTGCAGTTCTGGGACTTGATTCAGAATGAAGGAGAATGATCCTGCGTCTAAGGACCATTCCGACTCTATCGGTGTGAACCTGGATAGAGCGTCCGCTGTCACATTGCGGACTCCTTGAAGGTGAACTGCCGACAGGTACCACTTCTTCTTTTCCGCCAATCGGAAAATGGCTAACATCACTTGGTTGAGAGGTGGTGACCTCGACCCTTGTCGATTCAAGCATCTCACAACCACCTCGCTGTCTGTCACCAATCTTATGTGGATCGAGTGACGCGGGGAGACTTTCTTTAAGGTAAGGAGCACTGCCATAGCTTCTAGAAAGTTTATATGAAAGGTCCTGAATAGCTTGGACCAAGTCCCCTGGACTTTTTTCCGATGAGAGTGACCTCCCCATCCCTCCTTTGAGGCGTCTGAGTGAATCGTCAACGACGGGGGAGGTGGCTGAAGAAGAACAGACTTCTTTAGATGTCTGGCTTGGGACCAAGGTCTGAGAAGAGTACGTAGCCGAGGCGGCACTGGTCTTCTCAGGTCTCTTCGCGCGTTTGATGCATACCTTCTCCAAACTCCGGTTGCATCCTTTAGCTGTGCTCTTAGCACTGGGTCTGTCACTGAAGCAAACTGGAGAGAGCCTAGTACCCTCTCCTGTTCGCGTCTTGATATCCTTTCGAAATCTAGAAGTCTCTTGACAGAGCCCGCTATCTCCTTCCTTTTCTTCATTGGGATGGAGAAACTGTGTGACAAAAGGTCCCAGTGGATTCCCAGCCACTGGAACTTTTGGGATGGAGAAAGTCGAGACTTTTTCTTGTTGATCTTGAAGCCTAGGTACTCTAGGAACTGGATCACCTGACTGGAAGCTTGCAAGCATTCGGTCTCGGATGCTGCCCACACCAGCCAGTCGTCCAGGTAGGCTACTACCTGAATTCCCTTTAGGCGTAATTGTTTGAGAGCTGCGCTCGCAAGCTTCGTGAAAATCCTTGGGGGTATGTTTAGCCCGAATGGCATGGCTCTGAAGGCGTACAGTTTTCGTTGTAGCCTGAACCCTAGGTAGGGGGAGAGTCGACGGCTGATTGGAATGTGCCAATAGGCGTCTGACAAGTCTATAGAGACTGAGTATGCCCTCTTGGGCAGTAAGGTCCTTATGTGTTGCAGTGTTAGCATCTTGAATTTGCAATTCACTATGAACTTGTTGAGTGGTGACAAGTCCAGAATGACTCTGAGCTTTTCCGAGTCTTTCTTGGGAACACAAAACAGCCTCCCTTGGAATTTGATGGACTTCACCTTTCGGATCACATTTTTCTCCAACAGTTCTTGAACGTACTCCTCCAAAATGGGGGTGGAGTGTTGGAAAAACCGAAGGCATGGGGGTGGAGTGCTGTACCAGCTCCAACCCAGTCCATTCTTGAGTAGGCTTTGGGCCCAGGGATCGAAGGTCCAGCGATCCCAAAATTTCATCAGTCTCCCTCCTACCGGTATCATTTCACTTGGACTGCCGTCCTGAGGTCTTGCCTCCCTGACCACGACCACCTCTGAATCCCCTTCCCCTTGAGGGGCGCCTAGACGAGCCTCTGGCTGCTCCTCTAGGTTTTGCACGAAAGGAAGAAGACTGTCCTTCGAACGTTGGGGCGAATGTGGTTGACTGACCTGGCACCGCCTGGGGTACCCACTGAAAGGCAGTCGGGGTTTGTGCCACCATTTGGGGCACTGGAGGCAAAGGCAATTGCAGTTGCTGTTGCTGTCTATAAGGCTTGGCTGGCCGAGATGGTAGCCTAGTCTTCATATTCTTCCTCTTTGGTTGAGGACCCTCATCCGGGGAAGATTTTCTTTTGATAGCCAGGCCCCACTTCTGGAGAAGATTTCTATTCTCCACGGCGGCCTTATCAACAACCTCTTTGACCACATCGGTAGGGAAAAGGTCTTTTCCCCAAATGTTGGAGGAGATTAACTTCCTTGGCTCGTGTCTCACCGAAGCCCCGGTGAACACGAACTCCCTGCAAGCTCTCCTTGCCTTGACGAAGTTATAAAGGTCCTTCGTCACTGTGGCTAAGTGAGACTTAGCCACTACCATGAACATTTCATGGACCTTGGGGTCACTTGCCATCGTCTCGAGAGTAGTCTGATGAGACATTGAGGCAGCCAGTCTTTCTTTTGTCTCGAACTCTCTTCGTAAAAGAGATTCGGACAGCTTGGGGAGGTCCTCGCCGAATTGCCGTCCGGCAATATCAGCCTCCAACTTTCCCACTGAGAATGTTAGATGGACATCCTTCCAGTCTTTGTGGTCCATAGGTAGAGCCAGCGACAAGGGTTTACACTCCTCCAGGGAGGGGCAAGGCTTGCCGGCCTCGACTGCCTTTAGGACAGCCGCAAACCCTTTCTGTAAAAAGGGGAAGGCTCTATCAGGAGAGGACACAAACGAAGGGAGCTTCTTGCTCAATGCAGCTACCTTCGAATTCGAGAAGCCCCTCTCTTTCATCGAGGATGAAAGTAGGGCTTGAGCCTTAGCGTGGTCCATAACAATGACCTCCTTCGGCTCTGTCTCCTCCCTTGAAGCTGGTTCTTTTCTCAGCCGGACATAGCAGTCCGGATATGATGCCTTGCTGGGCCAGAATTCTACCTCCTCTAGGGGAACTGAACCCAGCTTATCCGAAATGACGATCTTTCCAGTCGTCATCGGCATGTGCTCAGCATACCTCCATGGGTTAGCATCTGAGCATATGGGAAGGTCTTTCACATTGAGCCTTTTCCGGGGCCCATGTGATTCTGCCAGGGACTGCATGCGCAGTTCCATTGCAGCCGCCTTCTCCTGATTCTCCTTCTGCATTTGTTGGATCATTCCAACAATCGAAGAGAGGGCCTGTCCCAGTTCTACTGGGAGACCAGCCGATGTTGAGGGGATAGGCTCCGGCATCTGAACCGGAGCAGCCGACACCTCGTCGACCTCATCCTCTACGACATCCGGGGTTTGAACTTGATCCTGACCTTCTGCCAGGAGGTCTTCTTCCAAACGATCGTCCAGGTCAGACATCCTGTCACACAACTGGATGTCTTGCATCGCATCTGCGACTTCCTCGTCCACCTGGACTTGATCTTGAAGGATCTCCTCTTGAGGCTGGGGAATCACTGCCTCAGCTGATGCCTGGGGAAAAAGATACGCCCTCATCTTCTCACTTGGAAGATAAGGGCCAGAGGTGTTTTTCTTGAAGCCCCTTACCCAAGTACGAAGCTTTTCCCTAGCTATATCCCTTGATTCCGCCGTTCTAGGGGAATCAAAAGCCTCAGTAATCAGGTTAGTGCATACAGTACATACCTGAGGGTCCCAATACTGGAGATCATCCTTGGAGACAGCGCATGCTGCGTGTCTCCTACAACACTCATGTCCGCAGAGGTTCTTGCTGCGGACATTGCAGAAAACATTTCCGCACTTCGGAGGGTCCTCCTGTAAAGAGAAGAAATTTCCATGAGTATCAAGCGAACTATGTATCACTGGATATGCATAGTATAGCATAACAATTCATAATTGAAAGACACACACTTGTGTTTCCCTCACAACCCATTGTTGCAGCCTTCCGGATAATAAAATCAAAAATGGTTTATCTCTACTAGAGTAACCAATGCAAGGTTTCCAGAGGAAACAGGTGGAGCTCACACCTAGGCAATGATTTTAAAAATCCTGGATAATAGACGGGGAAGAACTCTGCTTCCTGTCTGAGGGCAACAGCAAAGGGCTGTGTAAGAAAACACAATAGTATTAGAAGATACAGTGCTGTACCTAAACTTTTACTATAGTTTTCTTCTTACTGTATATGCTATACAGAAGAATACTAGTACAGTATAGGAGGATGTGTGCCGGCCTGCCTTTGCCGGCCGGCACACACCACAATTAGCTTTAAAGTATACTACTTAACAGCTATAGGGCGGCAGCCCTCTGGTTCAAATGCCTGTGCCGGCGGCAGCAGCTGCCGGCCAGCAACAGCCAGTGTTGGCCGGCACTGATTGCCGGCCAGCAACTACACAAGGTAGTACCCAGCTGCCGGCCACACTCTTGGTGACCGGCAGACAAGGACTGACATAAGCCGGCCGGCAAAGGTACAAGACCGATGCCAGCCGGCAGCAAAAGAACCAGAAGACTACCCCTGCCCGGCTGCCGGCCTCATAGGCCGGCAGCCGGCCTCATAGGCCGGCTGCCGGGACAGGTACAGCACTAGAAGAAAATAGAATGGATGCCGGGATAAGAGTGTACACAACCCCCCAAGCCCGGCAACCGAAAGAGTGCATATAAGGAAGGGGAGAAACTTAATTCAGGCTTCCTTGACCAATGCCGTCCGGCTCTGCCGGCAGGCATGGATGAGGGACCAAGAGAGGTCCGGGCAGCACTCGAAAACATAAGACCCTTGCCGTCCAGCGTCTCTGCCGGCCGGCAATGGGCTTAGTCAATCCATATCCCAACCTATACTAGGTCCAGAAGTAGAATGACATATGGTACAGTAATACCCCTGCCGGCCAGCTCTGCCGGCCGGCAAGGTACAGTACAGTAATGGCTAGGCCATTACGGAGATAGAGGGGGAAGGGACAAGAGGGTCCTGCCAACCTTGCTTTAGTGACAGATCACCCGCAGCCAAGAACTCTGTCTTAGCCTAAGGGAGATCTAAGGGAAAGTGCCAGCGCAGTAGTATAATACCTGCCAGCTTCCAGAGCACCAAAGCAAGGAAGGCGTTGCAACTCCCAAGGGAAGATTTATCCTCCCCGAGAACAGCAACAGGACTTAGTCTGGTCGATCACACAAGAAGGAATCATAACTACAGAAACCTTCGACAGTGACCTAAGGGAGCTCAGCTCCCTTTGAAAGTGTTAGGTCAGCGAGGGAGACTCTGCCCCAAGCCAAACAACACGGACTCAGACTAAAAACTCTGTTGTTCTGTCCCTCTTTGAACCAGACTCAGCAGGAACAGGAAGGTACAGTAACACCCTAGTATAGTTTTATCGAAAATAAATTCGGAAAAAACCACTTAGGGATAAGCCCAAGGCTTAAACAGAGGGAAAGGGATTGCATACCTTCTCCGAAGAAAAGAAAGCAACCGGGGAGTATGATAAAGTATACTAAGGCTCCATAAGCAATTAGCCTAGGCACCAAGAGAATCGATTACCTAATTCACCGAAACTCTCACGTATACAATCTTGGAAATATTCCACACAGTCTAAAATGTATAAAATAGCCTAAAGCTTCAATAAAATTTTAATTACACTCGGAAAAACCATAATCATGCATTAAGTACTAGGACCAAACGACTAGGCTACATGGCCTAGCGTAGGCCAGAATGGCGAATACTTCGCCAAATAATACTAAGCACGAAAGGAAATCCTATGTAAAGCTAAATAGCTAAATTTTATTAAGCAAAACAACCAGGAATGTCACTCTGACTAACTAATTTATACCTAGCGAGTGACAGTGTCCAGGACACCTCTGGTAGGCTACGGCTCTTGTATCAAAGATTAATCCTATTAATCACTCAAAATTTTACCAAGAGCCTACATTTATACATAACAGACACTATACTCAACTTATCCGAGGTCAACGAAGACGAAGAAGCCATGAAAAGCTGAATAAATCCAAGATTTGCGAGAAAAACAGGAAAAAACACCGAGTTGTTAAGCTACGCAAAAAGGAATACAGATGGCGCCAGGATTGGCGGCAGGCACGCATACGAATCGGGGGATAGGGAAGCCTTGGGAGCGGCTCCCCTTTTTCTTTCCCGAATTCGTATCTCGTCAATCTCCCTCCTACGAGACGAATCTCTATTCAGGTCGTAGATTGCCATGTGACGTGTCTAGAATACGTCCTCTGATATGTCGCGATATCCCTTTCACGAGGGATACTCGCTCCAGGAGTTAGAATTCTGGTACCTTAAGGTAAATTCTCTGGGAATATCGCCGTAGTTGTAATATACCCTAGGAAGCTACCCTATAGGAACTTCCATCAGGACGACATGGCTTGAGCCCAAAAATATATATATATATATATATAAATATATATATATATATATTTATATATATATACACTTACATATATATGTGTGTGTGTATATATATATATATATATATATATATATATATATATATATATATATATATATATATATATATATATATATATATATATATATGTATATATATAAAGCAACAGAGAGTGGAGGAATATCATTTTCCTTTATAAAAAAGAAACTGATTTCGCACACTATAACTAGGTGAATTTAGAAAAGGACGATACGTGGATAAATTGCTGATTAGATAAGACTTGTACGGGATATATATATTCATATATATATGTATATATATGTATATATATATTATATGTATATATAATATATATATGTATGAATATATGTATATATGTGCGTGTATCATGTATATTTAGTAGATTTGAGGACAAAGGCTTCAGAAGGATATTGGGAGTTAATTGGGGTAGGAGGAGATGATGATTATATATATTTGTATATAAGATAATGTATATATATATATATATATATATATATATACACAGTATCTTATATACATATAGATATAGTATATATGTATATATAAATATGTATAATATATATATATATATATATATATATATATACATATATTATTTATATATGTATAGTGCATGTATATTTCTACCTCATACTAGGGATTCTACCCTAGCCCCATCAAATGAAAGTCCAGGTCGCTTCCAACCATCGCACCAGAGGCTCGAAAGAAGCCGGAACACAAGTGCAGTTCAGGATTTACTTGGCGGGAAATAAGTCTCTTACCAACGAGTTTTCCCCGACTTCCCGGCCCACCAGGTGATAGTTGATAGCATTTAATTCGAATTACCCCTAATGTGTCAATATGGATGAAAATCAACACAATATCGTGCTCAAATCGAAATAAATTTCTACCTCATACTTGAGATTGAACCCTAGACCCTTCAAATGAAAGGCCAGGTTGCTTCCAACCATGCCACCAAAAGCTCAAAATAAGTCGGAACCTAGCTACTAACTGTAGTTCAGGATTTACCTGGCGAGATATCAGTCTCTTAAAAGCGCGTTTTCCCTGACTCCCTGGCCCACCAAGTGACACAATTGATAGCGTTTAATTCGAATTAATCCTAATGAGTCAATATGGATGAAAATCAATACTATCGTGCTCAAATAAAGATAAATTTCTACTTCATAATTGGGATCGAACCCTAGCCCCTATGGTGTAAGAATTGCTCACGGAATTATTAATGAAATTTCTACTTGGGTAAAGAAGAAAAAGCATATACCCATTAAAAAGAGGGATGGATCTGTTATAATAACAAAAGATGAAGAAAGGCAACGTCATATGGAACTCTATTGTGAGGTCATGAATAGGAGATACGAAGGGAATGATCTGATTGTAATACCTGAAGATGAAGGAGACCTCGATGTGCCTATGATTGAATTCACTGTGTTTGAAGTCAAAGCTATCATTAAAAAACTAAAGAGATGGAAATCTCTGTATGCGATGGAATAACTGCTGAGATGTTATTGTCCGAAAAAGAAGTGACTCCAAGAATGCTCACAAGTTTATTTTGCACATTGTATCGTGAAAAGACAAAACTTGATAAATGGGAGCTAGGAGTGTTGGTGAAAAGGGAAAAAAAGGTAGATCTAACTGATAGCAATAATTACAGATACATCACATTTGCGTCAGTTGTCATGAAAATATATAGTATGTTCATTCTAATGAGACTAGGGAGAAAGATTGATGAACAGCAGGATTTAGAAAAGGTAGAATTTGTACTGACCAAATTTGCACTTTAAGACATGTTACACAACAATGCATAGATGATAGAAATCCACATTTGATGGCATTTGTGGACAATGAAAAAAGCCTTTTATTGTGTACACCGGCCAATTTTTTTGGAGAGTTTTGCATTATTATAGTTCCTCTGAGATTTGTAAATTTTATCAAGTTTGTTCATGAGAATAGCAAGTGCAAAGTTAATGTTATTGGTGTCCTATCAAATGAATTTCCAGTGAACAGTGGAGTACTCCAACGGAATTTGTTGTCACCCATGTTGTTTTTCCTCCTCATGGATTTTGTAACGCATAAAACAGTTGGGGATGGAGGAGAAGGCATGGACTGAATCGGTAACAGTAAATAAGGTGACTTAGAGTATGCTGATAACGCTGCCCTTATTAGCAGAACACCACAATTCTTGCAAAGCTTGCTTATTAGAATGCATGGAATATCACATGAGGTTGGGTTCAAGATAGATAGAAGAAAGACAGCTGATGAGAACTGATTATGCAACAGATGACGAAATATCATTGGGAGGAGAAAAGAAAGGATTGATGAGGTGGAATGAGTTGAATACTTAGAAACCATGGTCTCTAATACAGTATCTTTAGAATTTGGGTTTAATGATTGATTGAAAAAAGCAGATCATATAATGGCTAGGTTAAGTAAAATTTAGAAATCAAATCGCCTGAAATTACGTATAAAGATCAGGCTTTATATCAGTTTAGTGAGACTGGTGTTACTGTATGGACATGAGTCATGGTATGACAATGAAAATATATCCAACAGATTTTGTAGATTTGAGAACAAAGCCCTCAGAAGAATATTGGCAGGACAAGATTAGAAACGAAATAATAAGAGAAATTACTTGAGTGCTATATGTAGATGAGATCAGGGTGATGGTTAGATGGAGATGGTTTGTTGATGCTCCTCCCACTCCCCAAGAAAAATTAGTTCTCCAAACTTTTAACTGGACTCCACAAGGCATCAGAAGAATTAGAAGACCCAGGCCTATATGGCTGAGGACTATGAAGCGCGAAGTATGTGATGATTAGTGGAAAAGTATTGATTTATTAGCTCAAAATAGAGACGAGTGGTGAATTGTACTCTAGGCGTTTTGCATCAATAGGGGTAGGAGACAAAGATGATGATGATGATGGTGATTATGATATATATATATATATATATATATATATATATATATATATATATATATATATATATATATATATATATATATATATATATATATATATATATATATATATATATATATATATAATGTGTGCATCCGGGAGAGAAAAAAGGGTAATTATGATATCAGTGCTAAGCATTGTAATCTTTTTATGATGGTTAAGACTAAAAGTGATGCCGGTTATAAGTCCGTCAATGGTTTGGTGTAAAAGGAGGTCTTACTCTTAGGCAGTGACTCGTTACAACTGCTTGCACTTATAAATCTTTAGGGACCGAAGATGTGAGAAATTAGACAGATGGAAATTTGTGAGCTGAAGAAAAGAGTACTCAAATGGAGTGGTGGATAGTTGATTCCTGTAGAGTGGATGATACTATGTGAGGTGGCTGTTAGGTTCTAAAAGGGAGATGAGGAGAATGCAAGTAAAGTTGAGAGCAACAATGTCACAAAAACTTAAACAATGAATCATGCAATGGCAAGCTTAAAAAGGTTTTTCTATTATCAGTACGGGAAAGAGCGATGGATAAAAAGAGCAATAGCATTAGAATATTCAAGAATGCGTGAACACGTGTGGTACATAGCTACCCCGCCCCCTTAAAAGACATACATGTGGAATAGGGTGCCCTGCTTTAGAGAGACGAACTGTAGGCAGATCATCTTTTGGCAATCAATGGAGATCAAGTCTTCTTTGCCACGAAAGTTGATTAAGAAAGGCTTTGACGTGCAACAGATCATGAAGAAAGGGCCTGTGTATAGGGGGCGTCAGCGACGACTTGCCAGTGTCGTTGCACAGAAAGACGTGCTTTGCGGCATGTAAATCTTTCGGTATGTGTTGCTTCACTGCGGCTTGTAAGTCTGCTGGCATGGAGTAATTTTCCCACAACCTGACATAGGCACTGGACATTATTGGAGGAGGTTACAAATGGGAAAAAATCAGCAGGGATGACCAGAAAAACCCACAGAACCTGGAGTCATTGCAACGGAACATAGAAGGTGCTTTGAGGGTGCACTGAAAACGATCATCCATTCCGTTAGCTACAGGGTTGTAGGAGGTTTTCCGGTGTATGTTGATGCCCATGAGATTTGCTAATGATCGAAAGGTGAAAGTGGTACCCCTGTCAGAAGTAATATGCTCAGGGATACCAAAACTCACTATCCACTCTAAGAGTATGGCAGATGTACATGAGGTGGATATTGCAGCTTAAATGGAAATGGGGTGTAATTTTAGAGTTTATCATGAAATGCAGGTGAGGGCCTAATCCTTTACATGCTTGGTAATAGCGGGCCAAATTAACTTCATTTTAAGTAGCTCTGCAGTAGATCAGCGCGAGGGATGTGAGAAGCCATGGATGAAATCAAACACCTATCGGCTCATAAGGTCAGGTATATATGGTCGTGATTGAGGTGGGTGACAGAGGAGGATGGCGTAGGAGTCATCGAGGCGACGTCTTCCTAACGGAGGTATGTGCCGTATGTCCTGTATACTTTGCACTCTGGATTTTAGTTCAGCTTCTGCAAAGGCATTGTAATCTAATCTCAGGTGAATCGCGGCCAATTTGTTTTTTGAGAGGGCATCGGCAATAGGATTCATTTTCCCAGGAACGTGTTGAATGGTGCATTTGTATTGAGCCATGACGGATAGATGTTGGCATTGATGGACGGACCAGGTGTCAGACTGTCAAGTGAAGGTGTACACCAGAGGCATGCGGTCTGTGCGAATGACGAAGGATGTGCCTTCTAAGAAGTGATGAAAGTTACGGACAGCCAAATGCACAGCCAACAATCTCTGTCGAAGGAAGCGTAACCAGATTCCACCTTGGACAGTTTTCTACTATTGTAGGTAGAAGGTTGGCAAGGGTACCAGCCATCCATTGATATACAACCACTAGAAAGTTTTTGGCTCCTTCGACTGGCCACACAGTACTACATTGGATCCCTGTCTCTGGTTATGGCTCATTTTTCTTTTGCCTACACATACATTGAATAGTCTGGCGTAGTCTTTCCACATTCTCTTCTGTCATCATACACCTGAAAACACCAAGATTACCAAGCAATTCTTCTTCGCTCAAAAGGTTAACTACCGCACTGTAATTGTTACATGTCTACTTTCCTCTTGCTAAGGGTAGAAGAGACTCTTCTAGGTGAAGGAAACTCCAAAATCAAACAATTGCTCTCTAATCTTGGGTAAGGCCATAGCCTCTGTACCAAGGTCTTCCAATGACTTGGGATAGAGTTCTCTTGCTTGAGAGTACACTTGGGCACACTATTCTATTTTATTACTCTTTCTCCTGCCTTTTTTTAAGTTTTATTAGCATATATATGAAAGAACTATTCCAACCTTGTTACTGTTTTTAAAATATTTTATTGTAATTATTTGTTACTTCCGTTATGGTTTATTTACCTCCTTTTCTCGGTGAGCTATTTTTTGCTGTTGGAGCCCTTGGCCTTATAGCCTCTTGCTTTTTCATTTAGGTTTATAGCTTAGCTTGTAATAAGGATCATAATAACAGAAGGCCAATTGGCGGGACAAGTCGTTGACCATCTGTCTGAGTAGAGTACCAATAGCAACATTGCTGACATAAGTTAAGAAAAGGAGAGGGGTATGTGGCATGAGAAAAGTGAGTGCAGCATCAGTTGATAGGTCATTCTTTGTGGTGCAGAAGGCTGCTTCTTGAAATGGACCCCACTTCAGGTCTTTTGGCTTTCCCTTGAGGGAAGCATAGAGGGGGCTGGCAGGATCCAGTGATGATAGCTTTTCATGCCCAAGAATTCTTGCAGTGCTTTGAAGGTTGAGAGCGTGGGGATGTTCTGGACAGCTGCTAATTTCTCAGGGAGGGGGAGGATGCCTTCAATAGTGATGGTTCCCTAACAGTGATACCTCGCTGACACCAAAGGTAAACTTGCCGTACCGGGCTACAATGCCATTCTGTTATAGGCGGTCGAGAATGATGCATAGGTGACAGAAGTGTTCCTCTCTAGAGGAAGAAAACGCAAGTATATCAACCACACACCATACACAGAGGGAGAGGTTCCCTAAGGAAGTGGTGATGGCAGTCTTGGGATGTCTTGTGGGTTCATGGCCACATGACAATACTCCTTCAGGAGGTCGACAGTAGAGAACACTTTTGCTTTGTGCAAGTAGGAGATAACGTTAGTAATATTAGGGAGGGGGTAGTGATTCAGTCTGCATGTTCAGATGCCTATAGTCCCCACAGGGGCACAGGGAACCATCCTTCTTCGGGACGATATGTAAGGGTGACAGCCATGAGCTCGTGGACTTTTGGCAAAGGCCCATTTATTCCATTTTTGTGAATGTTTCTTTACGGGCTGCCAAATGATCTGAGGTTTAATGATTGAATGTGAATGTACCAAAGAGAATGGTGATGGAAGTCTAGTGGATGTCGTGGGTTCACGGGCACATGACAATACTCCTTCAGGAGGTCGACAGTAGAGAACACCTTTGCTTTGTGCAAGTAGGAGATAACGTTAGTAATATTAGGGAGGGGGTAGTGATTCAGTCTGCATGTTCAGATGCCTATAGTCTCCACAGGGGCACAGGGAACCATCCTTCTTCGGGACAATGTGTAAGGGTGACAACCATGAGCTTGTGGACTATTGGCAAAGGCCCATTTCTTCCATTTTTGTGAATGTTTCTTTACGGGCTGCCAAATGATCTGAGGTTTAATGATTGAATGTGAATGTACCAAAGAGAGTGGTGATGGAAGTCTAGTGGATGTCTTCTGGTTTCATGGGCTCATGTGCACCTGATAACACCCCTTCCGGAGGTCGACAGTGGAGAGCACCCTTGCTTTATGCAAGCAGGAAGTAACATCGGCAATGTTGGGGAGACGGTTGTGATCCGGTTCTGCCTGCATGTTTAGACGCCTATAATCTCAACAAGGGTGCAGGAACCTTGCTTCCCC
The DNA here is from genome assembly GCF_036898095.1 of Palaemon carinicauda. Classification (NCBI taxonomy): domain Eukaryota; kingdom Metazoa; phylum Arthropoda; class Malacostraca; order Decapoda; family Palaemonidae; genus Palaemon; species Palaemon carinicauda. Next base: position 78,218,137 of record NC_090745.1, read on the forward strand.
AGGACGTGTAAGACTGACAGCCATGGGCTTGAGGACTTTAGGAAAAGGCCCATTTTTTCCATTTTGGTGAATGCTTGTATATGGGCAGCCAATCGATCTGGGGCTAGATGCCTAAATCTGGCTAAACAGCGGCGGTCCCGTCATATTGATATGGTGATAAATACATTACTTGGCAAGAACAATGGACATTTGGAAGAAGTTCTGGACAGAAACTTCCAGGTACGACTTAAGGAGGTGGGCATAGACATTAGTGGCTGCGCTGATGTGGAGTGGAAGGTTGGAGAGGTGTCGAGTAAGTGGAAATTGCTGTGGAAATCTGCACCGAGTAGTGGCAATGTTACGTTAGCAACAAGGAATTTCCAATGGCATTTGGCATTCCCAAACTATAGTGTGAGTGTCTTGTACCTGTGGTAAGGGATCTCAGATCCGTTGGAAGCTACCAAGCAGACGCCAGCCGCCTTAGAATGACTACGTCGTAACCTGGAGAGGGATTTGGGTAGAATGGAACAGCAAGCACCAGTGTCTACCAAAAACCACATATCAGTATCTGCATCATGAATAAAGAAAAGATTAAAGACAGGGGAGATCAGCACCACAGGCGATAGACTACTTACACGATTTTTGGCCACGGACAACCGTCCCCACGTTCCTTCACAGCAGCCCCAAATCTGGAGTGGTAGTAGTGGCTAATGGGTGTCAGAAAGTGGCTGGCGAGGTAGTTGGTTGGAGGTATGAGCGAGGGACAGCATATGTGGGTGGTGGGCAGCTTTGTTGCCGCTCCGGCATGTCACTGGGTGGGTGTCTGGGTCTTACCATATTCCTGTCAGCTTCAGTCAGCTCAGCGTTGAATAGTTGTCCTCCTCGACAGGAGTGGAGGCATTGATGGAGGTCTTGAAGGGCATTAACTTGGGTCATTAGGTCCTTCATGTGTAAGGTATTGTCATTGGGGATGCCGGGGTGTATAGATTCGGGTAGGTGTCGTACCCAAAGGTCACGAAGTAGGATCACTTCCCGAGGACAGCCTTCTGTGGCAGGTTACAGGCGAGCAGTTGAGAGAGCTGAAAAATTTTAGCTATACGGGCAGCTGGTGATGGCGAGTATTGCATCATGAAGTATGTTTTGAGAGCGTCATACACAATTGGGGCACTCCCTTGGTTGCTAAGTCAATCAGAGATTTCTAGGAAAGCATCCTCGGGGATCGCCATGACGACATAGTCTGCTTTGGTGCTTAAGTGAGTTACACCCTTGATGCAAAGATAAGCTTTGGCAAGCTGGAACCAAGTGAACGTTTCGCTGCTGGCAAAGGGCGGCAGTTTTAACGATGCAGCATGTGTCGCAGAGTCAGGATAGGGGTATGACATCATAACAAGGGTAGTGCATAGCACTGGGCAAAAAAAAAAAGCAGTAGGGAGCTGCTCACTCCAAGGGTCACTAATTGTGCTAGGTGGCTGTTAGGTACTGTACTAATAGAGAGGCGAGGTGATTGCAAGTAAAGATTATTCACCAGATAACAAGCTGTTGAGAGCAAGGATGTCACAAAAGTTCAACCAATCTGAAATGTGTGATGGCAAGCTTAAACAGGTTGTTTTATTATCAGTGCAGGAGAGTGCGAAATATAAAAAAAGCAATAGTGTTACAGTGTATGAGCGTATATGAAACGTGGGGTACAATAAGATACAAATCAGAGATAATGAAAAGAAGAGATATTGACTAGAGAAAGAGTTTGTAATCTCCTGAATTTTCTTATTGCAAAGTGGAGTATTTTGAAAGGTAATATATCTCAATAAAAAAATTCTTTTTCTAAATTATGTTTGCTTCATTATGGCTACATTACAAATATTTTCTTCTTGATTTTCTTTAGATATTCCAATAATTCACCTTTTAGTTCAGTCCATCCATCTATCCATGATCTTCTCTTAATCTCTTCCAGGTGCTTTCTAGAAGCTACATATTCTTCTGTAGATTGTGGGTATCTTCGTTTCATCCATTTCCTGTCTATTCTATTTTAAATCTTTATTGCACCCTTTACCTCTTCATTCCACCATTTTGTGTGTATTTTTCTGGTACCTCCAACATTTCAACATCCAAGGTCATTCTCTCCAACCTTTCTTTCAATGCATTCCAATTTCTTTGCTCCAACTTTTGTAAACTTATCTTGAAAACTCATTTTACTATCTGGATTTTTCAGAGTGTCACTTTTTATTGATTTTCTTTTTGCTTTCTGAGCTTTTCCAGAAGGAATGTCAATTTTTCCTATAATCTGAGCCTAGGGAAACTCCTGGTAACACTTTTACATTTTGTACTAATCTCATATAGGACGAATTCACAAAGAATATTATTGATCTCTGATCAAACTGTCCTATTATACTATTCCATCGATACCTTGTATATATATATGTGAATATTGGTGTTCAAAAAGCCATGTATGATCTTTGGATGTTTTCTTACACAATAATCTATTAGGTTTTGTCTTTTAATATTTCAAGTTTCTTCTCCCAATGGGCCTATTCCTCTTCTCTCGCTACCTACTCTGGCAATGAAATCTCTTAGCAAATTATTGATGTCTTCTGTTTGATCTTCTATGGCAAAGTAATGTGATGTTCTATTCCCCAGCAAGATATAAAAACGTCTCAAAGTTGATGAAGCAAACTGTGGACTTCCATAAGTTTTCAACAACACAGGAACACCACTATCTGAAAATATAGACCTCAGTGGCCTTATTAGATTGGCTGCAGAAGCTATACACTGACACGAAGATACACAAGGCCATCCAGATAACCTGTCAACATAAACAAGATAAGTACGACCCAGGCCATGAAAATAATTTGCAGATACGGATTACAAAATTCTACTTGGTAGATTTTCTTCTTGCAATAGAGGTTCATTCCTTTGATTTGGTAGAGGAGAACAGCATTTGATACAAGAAGAAACCATATCCTCAATATCTCTCTCAATTTTAGGCCAGTCGCACCCTCCTTTTAGTGTGGTCTATTTCCTGATGACCATCATGAAGACATTCAAGGATTTCCCGTCCAAGACTCTTGGGTATAAGAAGTCTTGTTCCATAAACATTTAGGTCATCATCTACAGCAAGCATATCACATATATTCCAGACAGGCCTCAGTTCAACTTCCAAATCATGCCAGTGTTCAGGAAAAACTTTGATTATAATCTCCCCAAGAGAATTGTATTCTGCATCCTGTTCAGCAGCAACATGTGCCTTATCCAGTACTTTGTTCTTCAAGGGTGTTAGAAGTACCCCATCTTCATGCATGTCAAGGGCATTCAAAATTGCAGCATGCAAAGTATCAGTGGATCCATCATCATGCAAACAATTTTCTTCTGGAGGAGGATCCTGAACGGGGGTGGGGGGTGGGGGTGTGGGGGGGGGGGCACGCGATAAAGCATCTGAAATACAATGAGTACTTCCCTTTTGCCAGTGAACAGTAAAACTGAAATTACTTAGCTTCTCTCTCATGCGTTGAAGTCTTGGGTTTTCAATTTCACCAAGTGATTTACTGTGAAGAATTAGTATCAATGTTCCATGATCTTCCACAACATCAAAATGAGGTAATCCAGTCAAGTAAGTATGACATTTCTTTATTGACCATAATACAGCTGTCATTTCCAGCTCTAACACAGAATATCTTGTTACAACATCTGAAAGGAATCTTGAGCCACACTGCTTTAGTTTCCTGTCCGTTGCATGCTTTTGAAGCAAAGCAAATCCCTGACCTTGCAGTCGTGACACATCTGTCTGCAACATGGTTGGCAAATTTGCATCAAAATGTGCAAGTAAGGGGGTGCAGTAAGCGTTTCCTTTACTCTCCTAAAAGACAAATCATGTTGTGTAGTCCAACACCATTTATTGCACTGCTTCAGTAAATCTCAGAGTGATTGTGCTTCATGTGCAATCACTGAAGAAAAACTTCCAAGCTGATTAACAAGTCCCATAAAAGATCAAAGATCTGTTCTATTTTGTGGAACAGGAAAGTCTGCAATACCCATCACTTTGCGAGAATCAACTGTATAGCCATGACTCAAGATTTTGCACCCACAAAAATCAACAACACATTTTGCAAAGCAAATTTTCTGAGCATTAAGGGTTATCCCATATTCATCACATCTTTACAAGATAGAAATAAAGTGGGCTAGATGATCCTTATAAAATAATCATATGCAAGAATATCATCAGCTATCTTTACAGTTTGTGGTATATCACCAAGAGCTTGGTCTCCCCTTTGATTATATTCATCTCCTGAGGAAATAAGTCCAATTACTGCTTGCTTGAATTTATAGTCACCCCATGGGGTGATGAAACATATGAGATCCTGGTCCTCCTTTACAATTTTAATTTGGAAATATCCCATTTTCTCATCTAATGTAGAGAACCACCTTGTCCCAGTGCTAATAGAAGCTACTGCATCATGTGGTGATCATACAGGATAAGTGGGTCTAAAACATACTTATTAAGCTAAGTGAAATAAACACACAATTTTACTTCAGTTGGATTCATAGCAACAGTCACTATAGGATAACACCATTCTGTTGGATGCTCAAACTTACAGATAACATCCTTCTCCAAAAGTTCATCAAGTTCATCCTTTATTTCAGACCAGTTGTATAGTATAGTGTGCAGGGGTGTCACAGCAAATGTTCTCACATTCTTAGACAACTTTATATGCATTGGACCTCCATGCATTTCCCCAAGTGTTTTTGTGGCACCAAATACCGAGGAAATGCTGATACCAAAGCTGCAGCATGCTCTGTCCTTTCTTTTTCAGTTGGATCACATTCATAAGGCCACCTTGGAAGTGCAACAGGAAAATGAACTACACTACAAGTAGTGTCTTTTTTCTTTTTGTTGTCCTTTGAGCACTACTCTTCATCTGGATTTACTGACAGTCGTAAGAAAAGAGAATTGATTTGAGCAGGAAAATCCTTCGGTAGAACTCCAAAAGCAATAGAATCAAACCAGCTTAATAAAGCTCCCCTTACTTCTTTCACCACAGTTATTTCAGCTTTAGTTTGTTGATCATCAAACGAAAGGTTCGAAGTGAAAGCAGCACAATTAAGGGTCTGGTAACCAGCAGAACAAAGCTTTTCAATTTTAGAAGGTTCAAGCATATAGGGATATATACCAAGAGATCTCGCTACATTGAGGCCCATTACTGTAGCTTCTGCTCCCGAATCCAGTGTCCATAGTATAGAAGAGTTCCCTGCAGGAGGAGTATTGTGAATCTGAACTTTCAGGGTTGTTTGAGAAATGGCACTGCTAACATACACGTCACTTATGATCCTACGTACATCCCTGTTAAGTTTACCAGTTGATTTTACCTTTACATTTTTACTCTTTTTTCAGCAAAGACGGTGTTTCCTTCCCTGTTGACCTACACACTACAGCAAAATATCCAATCTTTCTGCATTAGGAGTACTTTTTGTCTTTTGCCTTACAAACATTCATGTCAGAATGTCTATCTTTTCCCCATCTAAAGCATCTTTAAGTTTTATATAAACTGTTGGGTGGTTTCTTTTAGTCCCTTTTTTACCGTGAAACTTTTGATATACTGTCTGGGATCATTCCTCGTATTATAGTGCTATTCTCATTAGCACTCTCAGAAGCTTGACAAATATCTACAGCCTTCTGCAGATTCAGGTCCTTCTCCTCTAGCATACGTTCATCTCAGAATACTGCAATTCCCGGATACCACAAAGGAAATCGTCAAAACTCTCACCGGTTTCTTGTTTCCTAAGGTGAAATTCTCTTCTGTCAATGATGATATGCCGTTACTTCGCAAGTGACTTTCCATGGACTCTCAAGTATAGTTTCGAGATCAGCATCAGCCAAAAGCGAGTGGCCATATCGTGATGTTCGTGTTTTCCAGTCTTCATATAAAAGAGAAGCGAAACCAGACCTTTTCTCAGCAGGCATTAATGATTTGATTCCAGTCAGCATTGCATAACCTTCAAACTTATGCTGCCAAGCATCGAGCTTCTTCATAGAGACTGACGATGACAGGTGAGGTGCAGGTGTGGCACTATGAGGAATTTTATACTGGCACTGCACATCATTTTGTGTAATTTCAGCACCTCCACTTCGTTGACAATTTTCATGACATTTCCATTTTGAGCGCTCATCGTAGTTTCTTACATCATAGCTAAACGTTATTTCCTCTTCTGAGTGATATCCGCTTGCTTCGCCAGCAGCTCTGTCAATTGTTCTAGTTGCACTTCCATCGTGTCAATCAAATATTAAATTCTGAATCATTTCTGACTACGATCATTCCACCTGTAGTACAGATCCTACTCACTACTCCATGTTTAATCTCTTGTAAGATGGGAAGGAAGCACGAGCAAAGATATGTCCCTTTAATAAGGGGTTACAATACAAACTGACAGCTAAACAGATATTAACGATGTTCATTACATACATGTAGAAGAAAAGTATGTACAAAACTCTTGCTTGCTTATTTACTTTTTAAACCAATTGCCA
>NC_090745.1:78227129-78254629 GCF_036898095.1 Palaemon carinicauda
CCGTTTCGTCATTTATTTAAATCACTACAATCTTCCTGCCCTTCTCTTATAACATTAAGTACAAGGTATTCACATCTACAGATTCTCTAACACTGCCTATCCTCAAGGCTGAACTTTAATCCCGCAGCCACTTGCCATTCGGGAACTCCCCCAGCCCCAGCAACCAGGAATCATATAAATACATATATAATACAGCATCTGCCTGACGGATGTCACTTGACCTATTTAACCTCTGATTGTTTTTAGATTCACTCAGCTATGTTATACGTATTTCCACACTCGGAAAAATTACCACAACATTTTACGTATACATTATGCATCAACCTAAGAACACATTGTTATCATCAACATTATTTAAAACAGGTCAAAAGAAGAAATAAGGTCTGTTCAAACAACAACAACAGCAAAGGAAAAAAAAATTTTACTCATCAACTCTAGGGATGTCACGTATGCAGGGGTAAGGAGGAACACTTTTGAAAACTACCTCTTCAGGCACCACGTATGTGTACCTGATGATGTTCAGACACAGCGCCAATAATAATGCCTTATATCACAACTGTGTTAGATTTAACCATCTTTACTCGATACGGACCCAAATACACTGGCTCTAGTTTGTGTTTCCTAGGTTGTAATCGTTTCAAATACACATGATCGCCCACACAAATACTTTTACCGGTGCGGTTTTGAACCGACCATCATACTTTGAGCTGTGATTTTCATTAGCTCTTTTCAAAAACCCTTCAGTGGTGTTCATTACTCTCCTCAATAGATTTAATAAATATACATGGTATTGCTCAGTTGAATAATTTGGCAATTGTTGCGAATTAATGAGTACCGTATATGATAACACAGGATCCTGTCAATACACTAAAAAAAAAGGCGTGTCCCTGAACGAAGCATTATATGCAATGTTCAAAGCTAGCTCAGCTGTAGGAAGCATGGCGTGCCAATGAAGGAGGTTATCAGCCACTAAGTAATGTAAAATTCGCACTACTCCCCTATTATGCAATTCCACTAAGCCACTACCTGAAGGCCTATATGCGGTCACTGAAAAGTGTTCAATTTTCATCAAGGCTGTGACCGATTTTACCACCTTATTTATAAACTCGACACCATTATTACTTATCAAAATTTTCGAGCAACCAAACCTAGTAATGAAAGAGCACAGCACCTGGGCTAATGAATTTGCCGATTTATCCAACATTGCGTAAGTATGAGTGTACCGAGTAAATGCATCCACAAATACACATACTACTTATGCTGTGTTAAACCAGTTGAAAATGGTCCTACGACATCCATATGCACAGGCCACTTTTTGGCTTCCGGTACAGTGTTTTTATGTTCTTTGAAACAGTTGCTAGCATGACAACATTTTATGTAATTCTCTATAGATTTTTTCATTCCTAACCAAAAGAAGGATTCACCTGCTCTCCTTAATGTTCTATCAATCCCTAAACGCCCTGCATAAGGACTTGCATGTACAATGTTAATGACTCGTTTAATTAAAGACGGGGGAAGAACTACCCGTGCACAAAATTCCCCTCCCCTCTTCTCCTAAGCACAATATAAGATATAATTTCCAATGGAAAATTTCTCCCGAGGCACATTTAGAAATGATGGATAACTCTCCGACTCACCTTTAATCACTACTCACACTCTTTCTATCCATTCCTCTTTTTTCTGTCCCTCTCGGACCTCTTTTTTGTCCCAATCTCCTAAGTCAATCAAACCTGCATCATTAGGGCATTCAATCTGGAAACCCCTGACCATGTTCTCGGACACCCACATATATTCATCTTCATCGCTCTCTCTCTCTCTCTCTCTCTCTCTCTCTCTCTCTCTCTCTCTCTCCGCCAGTGTATTTTGAATGCTCATCGGGAGAATTCCCATCCCGTTCTCTATTCTCTCTATTTTGATGGGGGTCTTCAATATTTTGGTTACGTTCTTCGTTCCTCTTTTGTGCCCTAGTTGTTACTCCTATTACTGCACCTCTAGAGAGAGCGTCAGCTCCCTTGTTAGTTTTACCTTCTATGTGGAGAAAACCCTTTATATTAAACTCTAACAATCTCTCAATCCATCTCGCTTGTGGAGAGGTCAAATCTTTTTTATAATACAAATCACGCAAGGGTTGATGATCACTTTGCAACTCAATCGACTGACATAATAAAAAGATTTGATGCCTCTCTAGAACCCAAAGAATAGCCAAAGTCTCTCGATCGAATGTACTATAATTCTTTTCTGTCCCCTTTAACACCCGGGGAGCAAAACAAATGGGTCGGTCTCTGCCTTTATCATCTCGTTGAAAAATACACCACCAATAGTGACGCTACTTACATTCATTGCTAGTAAAGGCAGCTTTCAAATGGTTAAAGGCCCTTTCTTCTACCCCTCCCTAATTTATTACTTTTTGTTTCTTTAAAGCATCTAAGGGTCTTGCTATCTCTCCAAAACCTCTTATGAATTTATGGTAATACCCAGCAAGCTCTCGGAACCCAGCTACATCCTTAGAGTTATGTTGCCTTGGGAAATCTCTAATAGCCGCTAATTTACTGGGGCAGGGTTGGATACATTCTGGGGTTATTATGTGACCTAAAAATTCGACCTGTTTACAGAAAAATTTACACTTTGACAAATTTATTTGCATACCATTACGTCGCAATGCTTCTAAAACTTTACAAATATTATTATTACGTTCTTCGGCCGTTTTCCCTGTAATTATGATATCTAAATTAACAAGAACATTATGGCCAATTAAGGGAGACAAAACCGCCATCATTATTCTAGAGAAATAACTTTGAGCATTTTCAACACCGAAAGGAAGAAAATTAAACTGAAATAGTTGATCGTTAGCTATAAACGCAGTTTTACATTTACTGTCTTCCTGAATGGGTATTTGATAGTATCCAGATTTTAAATTAACAGTTGTAAAATATTTGCTATCCCTTACTTTCACAAGTAATTCTTCGATCGAGGGAAATAGAAATGCATTATCCTTAGTGAATGCAATCAACTTCCTATAATGATCACACAATCTTACCGAGCCATCCTTTTTCCTAACAGCTACAATTGGAGAAGCCCAGGGAGATTCGCTCTCCTCGATTATCCCTTGTTCCCTTGATTTATAATTTCCCTTTCTCTCTCTCCCTGGAAATTAATGGGTACCTTATAAGGCCTTGACCTGATTGGCTCCGCCTGCCCAGTTTCAATGCTAAAATGAAATCGATCAATCCTCCCGGAGGCTCATCTCCAACTGCAATTACATTGGAATAATTATTGAGAATTTACTAACTACTCTGACGGACATAATTTTCAGGCTTGCATAATCAAATTCTGAGTGTGTTCGTCTGTGCGGGCTGGAGTTGTGGCTCCCAACATCCCATCATAAGCGGTTTCACATACCTCTAATTCACACACAGAATCACTTCCTAAAACAACTCTTTTATTTGACAAATTAACTATCGTTATGTCAGCTCTGTTCTCTTTTATTTCTGTCAAGCCCTCTAATATCATATGGGCCCAATTGTCATGGGGTTTAACAACAACCTTGGTTCCTTCCGCAAGAGGGCAACACGAGGTCACTGATATGCCCGTAAGGGTCTGGGGAGACAAAACTTCTCCTCTCTCAGGTACAGCTGTTACCTTAGTTACATGTCTCTCCGAGCAGACATTCGCACTTAACCCCTCATGTCTTTCTATCGGCAAAATGTACCCTCCTGCTTTTACTGTTACTGTATATTTTCCCCAAAAAATGCAAATTTGGGTATTAGAGAGGAAGTTAATTCCTAAAATAGCCTCGATTCCTGGAATTCCCAAGGTGGACAATACAAAAAAATCATGCGTAAACTTCACAGACCCCACCGTAAATTTGACAATTGTTGTATGGGTTATGTGTAGTTTATTTCCTTCTGGTGTGTCAAGAACGACGGATTACGCCGACTGTAGTGGGTTTGATGAGAATCTTTTTTCAGTTAGTGAAACACTGGCTCCTGTGTCAATCAGCTCTTGCAGTTCGATCCTAACTGCTAACATTCCTAGACAGCCATTATGAGATATGGAGCATGGGCCAATGACCTCAGCTGCAATGCCGCTACTCCCTAGTGCTGTGGAGGTGAGGTCGGGGGTATCGATGGAGCTTCCAGTGCCTGCTCTGTCACGTCTGCCGTCACTACTTCCTCGACTACTGCTTGTAATGTCATGCGGGGGGGGGGGGGGGGTGATCGAACTCCCTCGTCTCCCTCTTCCTGTTTCCTTTTCCTCGGATGTGGGGCAGGGGGGGGTGTGGTGTACATGTGCCACAGCCTGCCCGCCATGGGCGATTTTTGCTGAACACTCTCGAGATAGATAACCGTAGGCCAGACAAGTGTAACAGCGAGGGGATCCTTGGGTTGGGCACTCCACTCGTCGGTGCCCCTCTACCCCACACTGCCAGCATTCCTGACTGCGTTCTCCTCTACCTCTCTTCGGGGGTCGAGTGCCTCTCATGGCTGCCAACTTCTCGTAGGGCCAGTTACTCCGAGTCATTTTTTCTTCTGGCAAACTGTCTAAAATGTTTTGTATTGCACTCACTATGTTTGCTAACGAGCGATTGTCATCGAACAAATAACCACATAAATATGGGTTTACTAATCTGCGGATATGTTTACGGGCAATTGCTTTTTTATCACCTGAAAGATTGGCAGTCTGGGTACCAAATGAATCGCAATCACAATAAATGCGAGTTGCAAAACTAAAAAGTGATTCACCTTCCCGTATTTTGGGTTTGTAATTTTCTTTTAGGTCTCCCTTTCTCGCATCAGGCAAGGCATACTTCTCAATTAAACGTTGTTTTATTTCAGTATAGCTTCTTAAACTATCTTGCGGCCATATAATTACCTCCATTGCCAGTGCATCTTTCAGCAATCTAATTACTTGAGTAGCTTTTTCTCTTTATGACCATCCATATGTAACTACTTCAAAATTTCTCAAAAACACTTCAATCGATTGAAACCCTTCGTTAGGTCATTGATCATCAAAAGGCCTAACACTCGCCTGGAGTTCTGGCAACTTTCGGACTACTATTTGCATATCTTCACTTGGCTGTACATGTGTACTTTCACTTGTGTGCATTTAAATTTCGTCCATGTACGTCGGATATGCTGTGGTTGCATGCCGCTCCTGTTCTCGTTCCACCAACAATTTGTTCATTAACTGTAGTAAGCTATCTACACTAAAAAATTAAGGGTATAAAAGGGGTAGAAAAAGGGTATTTCTAGTGGTTGAAATAGCATACCCTATCGGGGTATATAAGAACTATAATATACCCTTTACAATATACCCATATCAAGGGTATAACATATACTTGAGATACCCTTACTTAGGAGTGTATCGCAGGTAAAGAATACCCTTTTACAGGGTATTCTATACGATATAAATACCCATATATATTAATTATAATTATATAAATAATATCCATTCCACTATTAGGTGTAGTTATAGCTTACAGTATATAAAATCTCAAGGTCAATGATTTTAAAAGTTTGGTTTATCAATTTATTATTTCCATTGCACTTGAAAATCAAAAGTATATATATATATATATATATATATATATATTGGTATATATATATATATATATAGTATGTATATATATATATATATATATATATATATATATATATTATAATTTTTAAGTAAGTTTATATTGTTGCCAAAAGTCACGTAATGAAAAATTCTCAGTTATAATATATACTGAGGCTAGAGGACTACAATTTAGTATATTTGATTATTGGAGGCTGTATGATGAGCATACCAGTTTGCAGCCCTCTAGCCTCTGTAGTTTTCAAGATCTGAGGGAGGACAGGAATAGGGCGGACGGACAGACAAATTGCCTTCTCAGTAGTTTTCATTTACAAAAAACAAAGTCAGTATAATATGCATATTATCATCAATTTAAATTCATAACATAAGGAAAAGCAACCACATATAGACTCATTATTATGCCATGCCAATTTTTTTTTGCCCATGTACTAACAGAAGAGGGTAATTTGCAGTAATGTTGAAATATATGATTCTAAGAATAACAAAGTTTTTTCAATTGGTTTTGGATATTCCATTGAAAATACAAAATGTGACTGAAACATGCTTTAAAAAGCATTTGTAAACTTGAAGTTTTGCCTAGAAAAAACAGAGCTGCCATTGATGTGAAGTTGATATTCTCCTCCTTGAAAGGTGAGGACTGGAGCTGGAGATTTTATATCCTGGAAAGGAGTATCGGAAACTGTGTAAACTGACCAGAGTTATATATACATTGGGAAAAGATAATTTTAGCAAGATATTTTAATGCATTAATACCATTTAAATGAATGCATTGCTAGACACCTTTTAACAGAGAAGCGTGCAGGGATATACTGTAAGTTAATACTGTATAAGATAATCACTAGTTTTTGTTGCATTTCTGGTGTCTAGCAGAACTAATTTTTAGGGTGAAAGTATATTTCGACATGTTATATACACAAAATGACAACATATATGTATAATGCAGTATAGCAACAGTAATAATACTATGCATTTTAATAGCAGTGGGTTACCTCTTGTGAATGAACTAGAAGATATTCCCCACTCTCTCTAAAGAGTGATGGCAGAAGCTGCAAAGCAAACCGTACTCAGAAATTTGTGAAAAGAAAATATTTGTTAGTGTGTGTGTGCCTAAATATATATATATATATATATATATATATATATATATATATATATATATATATTTATATATATATATATATATATATATATATATATATATATTTATATATATATATATATATATATATATATATATATATATATATATATATTAATATATATATATATATATATATATATATATATATATATATATATATAGAAAAGAAAGGAAAAAATATCATGCATAAATACCTAACTGTCTGCTACCTCAAGTCAAACTTTTTTCAGAACCACTTCTGAAGATGGCCTATTGTTAGGTTGAATGTCTTGAGAAGAGTTTTGGGAACATAATTGACCAACTTATGGTGATTTTTGTGACCTCACAAGGAAAATTAGTCTCTCTCTCTCTCTCTCTCTCTCTCTCTCTCTCTCTCTCTCTCTCTCTCTCTCTCTCTATATATATATATATATATATATATATATTATATATATATATATATATATATATATATTATTTATATATATTATATATATATATATATATATATATATATATATATATATATATATATATATATATATATATTTATGTGTGGGGGGGTTGTTTAACAGTAAGAGAGTGGTCAAGAGTGGTAACAGAACAGTGGCTGACACCTTTGTGAATCACATCTCTGACTTGATTGGGTAAGTTTAAGTTAGCGTGAGTTATTTTTAAATTGACAAAATATTTTCATGATATTTACCAGTTCTCTGATCTTCATCCAAAGTGCTATCCATGCCTTCTTGATAATCTGAGTAGTTTCTTTTATAGTTTTTGGAGCACAACTTAAACATACTTCCTGAGCTCGACGATAGAGGCTTGTAATTTTAGGTAGTTACTCCAAAGAGGCTTGAAAATACCATGACGTTCAGCTTCCTCTGCAAGCTGAAATAATAAAGCGTCACAAATTATGCAATCTAGTTTTTTTCTAAAAATATTTGTTTAATAGTAATAATGACAGTTTCTATTCCTTCTGCCACAACAATGTTTTGTCTATGAAAAAAGGGTTGTTATTTAATGTGAAGTATGATATCAGTAATAAATGTAATATAACAAAACATGATAAATTACAATCTTTCAAATCCACGCCCCCCCCCAAAAAAAAAACATCTGAAATAAGATGATAATGACAATGAAACTTACAGAATTTCTTTCCCTTAGATCTAAGAGGATGTTTCCACAGACAAATTTTGATCGTTGATCTTCTTCCATCTGAAGACAAATGTCCTCTCCATTTTTCTTGCAATCATAACAAGATCAGGTGATCCTTTTTTATATTCAGTCTTTAAAATATCTATGTGACTGAGTGTAGTCACTTCATAATCTCCAGGACCTTATAAATCAATCTGGAAAATAAACTAAAAAGTTTAAAGAGTGGTTATATGAAGCATCATTATCGTGAATAACTAACCATAATCTCAAGAATGTTAGCAACCAGAACTGCAAGTGAGTGTGCCTGTAGTATGGAGGCAACAAGACATATGCAAGCAAGATAGAATGAATGAGCCCTTGTCCCGTTACACCAAACAAATTATAAACTGACAAGAGCAAATAGTTTGGCCTCATTCTGTTAATCTTCAACTTCTTTCATTTTTAAATAAGCAGGCAGGAATAAAAAAAAAAAATAGTACCTTAAGTTTCTGTCTTTTCTTACAGGCCTCCCTTTCTTCATCCACTGTTTATGCAACCCTCTTACGACCTCCTGTCCCTAGGCAACCAATTTTTTTTTTTTTAAGGAATTGCACATTATTCAGTTCTAATGGCATTCGAACATTTTTCATCTTGGTACGAAGGGACATCCTCCAACATTTCTGTTGAATAACAAAAAACAAAATGCCCTTAGAATACATATGCTGTAGTTTAGTACAGTGTACATGTGATACACTATATCTTAAAAGATAAACTTACGTTAGAAATATAAACCATGTGAGAGATAAAGAATTGTATAATTCTTTGATTCAGCAGGTGAAATGCCAGATGGCTGTATTGTAATAATTACATACTGATTATTGACCTTTATGTATAAAAGAGAATATGAAACAATAAATATAGTTAAGTTTACCATGCCTAAACATTGCACAGTTAGTAACATGTAGAGATTTGTGAAAAAATTCAGATAGATACAGTACTTCCAGTGATCAAACATCTCATAAGGGGTATAATGAAGTGTGTTGACTGTTATGAGTTACTTATTTTTCCCACAAGCAAACAAAACATGTATTACAGAATAGTTAATAATACAAAGTTAAAATATATTGGTATACATTAACATTATACTTCCATACGCTAAATTTAGAAAGCTACTTATGCTTTGATCAAGTAAATAAAAATGGACAACAAACACAGGTGAGATGGACATTATATAGTGAACATTAATAACAGTGTACACACAGGTGAGATGGACAACACATAGTGAACATTAATAACAGTGTACACATTCTCACAGGGTCTCCAATGTGTGGATATTCTCTGACCAGGGCATTCACTAGGTTGGTTTATCCTTGCTTTGACAGTGTCCTGAATAGAAACCCGACACTATTATATTATGAACAGGAAACAAGTCACAGAAAATAAATTATTGCCTTGCACAATCTTCCAGGCTGTGTAGTATATACATACTATATATTATTTTTATTTATAAGCTGAGAGATTACAAATCTATAATGTTTAGTAATACACTGAAATTTAATTAATATTGTTGCAGACAATATATGAGCAAGGGGTAAAATAATATACCAGGGGCATTTAAGGTATAAAAGCAATGAAATAGATAAAGAATGAGGTACTTACACAATATGCTTCTTTACTAGATCATCTGCAAGGGCCCTGATGACTGCCCTTCTGTTTGAAATCCCAGGTAGGTAATCCTGTGGATTTTTCCTTGTTTGTAAGATGGTCTTTATATATGGTGAAAATAGAGGCAATCTGAAATGTTAAAAATTATATGAGGTGAGCATCAAGAGAAGGCCACTCTGGTAATGAATACATTAAAAAAAGCGTGCAGGGGCCCAGAAATAATTTGTTATAAAGGGCAGCAACTCACTTGTAATTCTGTAAATCATTCCAAAGTTCATCAGGGTTTTCCTCATCATCAGTGAACGAAGTGTCTATTTGGGAAGTTGGTGATTGTTCTCCTGACGTACTGCTCTGCATAGAGGTTATGCCTGACGTACTGCTTTGTTGGGGTAGAAGTTATTTCTGATGAGTTTCCTGTCGAAGGTGACTGCGTTTCAGCTCCAGGTTTAGCATCCAGCTTTGAGGGAGGAGATGAGCCCTTGAAAATAGCCTGCTCCCTTAAGTAAAGGAGCTGTTTTCCTATTGGAGGAATCAGCACCCCAATTATCTTCTTACTAATGTCCAAAATGTCTTGCCCTTCCATTTCATTGTCTAATGAAATATAAATAATCACAGTCTTTTTAAAAAGTTTGGTACAAAAATCCGCATTATGAATTGCTTAAACTGTACATTACTGTTAAAAAAACATGCGCACATAATCATTTTTCAGTTCCGAAGAGAGAAAATCGAATGCTTCATAATCTTACTTAAGGTATTCGAGGTACTTGTTGAAAAAGAATATAGAATAAGCATATGTTACCTGATTTTTCTGGTAAATTCTATGTCTGTGACTGTCTAGTAAAGAATCAGGGATAACAATAAGCCAAACTGACCGAGGTTCAACTTCATATGCATGAGAAATCTCATTATACTTATGAGGTAAAAAAAAATTTAGACAAAAATACCACTCATCTTCCAATAATACTATGTGTTTGACTTGTGCAAAACATGGAATTTCATCAATGCAATCTAAAATATAGCAAGCATTTGAATTAATGTTATGAACTATGCCATCAACTTTCAGACAATTTACAACTTTAACTGTGTCAGGTAATGCATGGTTTACCAATCTTATCTTGAAGAGCAACTTTTAGGGATTGTGGTAAGCTGTTTACATCAATATATTTTACTGCAGAGTGTGGTTCCTTTCCCCCATGCAAAAAACATGTAAATGCAAGTCCATGAGCAACTTTTATTTGATGTCTTTCTGTCAGTGTTTGAGTTACATTCTTAAAATTCCTAGTATTTACAATAAGTTTTTTAGAATATTGATGTTTAGCCTCAAAATTCATACACCACAAATTTCTCAGGGGTCCGAACTTCTCTATTTGTGATGGAAAGTGCATCATAAATGATGTTTAGGTATTAAATTACCAGTACCATATGTACTCTTGAATTTTTGAAGATGGGATTCAATTAAGCTCCCTAAAAATGGCAGAGAATCTTTCTCAATAACTGGACTGAAAATAAAATCCATACATTGCCTCAGTGTTATGTAAACATCCCATGCTGCAGAGCTCCCCACAGAGGTAAGATCAACAAGCTTGGGAAGGATTAGAAAAAGCTCTAACTTCTGTGAAGCCTTACCCACAATCTTGCAACCACCACTAAAAAAATTGTCAGAAAAAGAATTAGGCTTATCACTGACAGGTAACCTCATGTGAGGGAGGGATTCATTCAAATCTTTAACTGTAACAAGCTTCTCATTATAAAGTTGTTTAAGAACAAGCTCAACTGTGAGTGGAATGATTCCTTCAAGACAGTCGTGCATTATATCTGAAGGAAATGCTTCAGGAACTTTGAAGTAACTTAGTTAAGAGAATGCACATCTATGCTTAATGCTATATATAGCTGCATCATCATCAATGAACTTGATTTGATTGCCATAAGCAGCATTATTCCTTTTGCTAACTTTAGATATGCATAATGTGTCCCTGAACTGAGAGTGTTTTATAGAACAAAATCTACAAAAGGACCCTGAATTAAAATGTGTCTGAAAACCAGCCACAGAATGGGTAGATAAATTATCTCCCAGCACAATCTCCAATACTGCTGTAAGTTTAAGTTTTTTAGAGCCTGACTCATACTCAATGTCATTTTCAAGAGTTTGCAAGTCTGTTAACAACGGATCAAACAATGCTTGGTATGTGCGATCATATAATTTCAAATACTTATGCCTAGCTAGTAAGCACAAAAATATGGTAACTTTATTTCTGTAAATTTTAGGCAAGTTTCCACTGCAGTCAATTTGTACTCCCCTCGCTTGGCACCAATTGGATTGCAGAGTTCAAACTCATCTATGTACACGTGAAGCTTAATAACAGCTGTTGAAGAGCGTTCAGTATTATTACTGCACTCACCATCACAAGTGTCATAAAACATTGGGGCGGTGACTATGTTCATATTTTTGCTCTTGTTTCTGGACATCAATCCTTGAAAGAAATGCTTTTAGCATATCAATTATAGGGACATAATGATATGTGGAGTCTGTCATGAACAGATAATAAATATGTACGTGGTGCAACATAATGAAAGTTTGATATAACATAGTTCTTTAATTTGAACTTACTGTTGACCGCATTTATCTCCTCATCAAACACTGTTTCCTGAGCCATTAATTTTTTGTATGTTTGAGAATTCTTTGGGTAACATCCATGTTCTTCTAAGAAACATTGATTTATCATTTGTTTAAATGTATTGCCAGTGAAATTCAGTAAAAACTCTAGCTCTGAAATTAGAGACCTTTGCAAATTGTATGGTAGCATATGACTCTCTTTTATACTAAGTAGGTAGTGTGCATAATGCTTTGTAAAATCCCCCTTCACACCTTCTTGGCTTTCACCACAATTGTTTCCAGGTGAATCGGTTTCCTCAGTATGTTCATGCTGTGGCTTCTCAGCATTGTTTATTATGTTTGATTCTGCAAGTTTTGGAGAACTAATTGAGGGGAAGTCAGAGAATTCTTTTATTGCATGATTTCTTTGATTATGCCGCTTATAGGGCGTCACTCTTGTAAACGTTTTATAACAATCATGATCAAGACAATTGATTTTCAACTTTTTTCATGTTCCTGAAATATCTGTAAGTGCGTAGTGTATTCACAAAAACTGTAAATTGGCAAACTACAAAATGGGCAAGGAAGTGGATGGGCTTTGACATTAGGCATTATGTTGTTTTACAGATCTGTAAAAAGAAAAGTTAATTACGGTTCTGTAACATTACTAATCAATTTAAAAAGAAACAGAAATTGTACATGTGGTGTGTTTGGTCAATGACTACATCATTTAATGCAAAAATTGTGACAAATACAAGAAAGAAAGCACTCAGAGCTCAGACCTCTCCCGAGGAGGTCAAATGCAGAATTGAAAGACACATTTTGGTTTCGGTTTGACACCTATATGATGATTCTACCGGGAATTAGCGTGAAAAAAAACTTTTGTTTTTTGTTTTTCTGTGATCTTGACCTTAACCTTTGCATCATGTGATATATGGTCGGAGGCAGAATTTTAAGATGCACTCCTTTTGGTTTTAAGTCAATAAGTATATTTAGGCAAGTACTTCAATAGTTTAATATGGAGGAAAAAAACAAATGTTTGCTGAAAAGTAAATATTTCTTATTTGTTCACGCAAAGGACTTACCCGCAAAAGCTTGAACATATTTTTGTAATCCTATTCTTGTAAGCCAAGCAGAAACCTCGGCAATGCCCCAGGTCGACACCATTACTTCTGTAATAGATCCTAATATTAATATCAAAAAGCTAATAGCACCTCTACCATCATATATAAATTAATGAAGATATATATACCCCTCTCTCTCTCTCTCTCTCTCTCTCTCTCTCTCTCTCTCTCTCTCTCTCTCTCTCTCTCTCTCTCTCTCTCTCTATATATATATATATATATATATATATATATATGTGTGTGTATATATATATATATATATATATGGGTCATTCCATGTAAATTCACCTATATATATATATATATATATATATATATATATATATATATATATATATATATAGGTCGTTCCATGTAAATTCACCAAAAATTTAATCATTACTACTTAAAATCTATTACGTACTGCATGCAGTGGTCCCCAACCTTTTGTAGGCTGTGTTGCTGTGGGCTACATTTATTGTGATCAGAGTGGAATATTACCTCCCCTAATAATAAGTTTCTGCAAAAATTGCTAGAAGTATAAGAACGTGTAGAACTAAATAGAAATTTAAGGCAGTATGGTGATGCATTGTGCCGCGGCGGAGGCAATTCTATAACTTGTACGTTATTACTATTATAATATGTAAAAACTCTTACCCCCGCCCCCCTCTTCATCTCTCCCTCCAATGAATACTAACTTACAAAGTTCCAAGCATTAGGCAATGATAAAAAAATCACTGGCGTCAGTGTTTGCTTACAAACTACTCGTCGTAATGTTATTAACGTTTAGCTGAATACGTTGTTTATGGGTTTTTTTCTCCCAGACAGCTTGACGCACCACACACACACACGCTCTCTCTCTCTCTCTCTCTCTCTCTCTCTCTCTCTCTCTCTCTCTCTCTCTCTCTCTCTCTCTCTCTCTCTCTCTCTCTCGGTAATAAAAAAATTTCTTACTTATTTTCCCCGGTTTTAGTAATAATTATCTATTAGACTATCACAGCCTGAATGCAAACCTAATGATGATGTCTGACAATTTTCATTCGTAACATTGGAGTAGGAAATAATGTAAGTGTGGTAATTTTGACTTTTAAAAGACTGCAGAAATAATGGGGAGGAGTAACTTAAAATTTAATCAAGGCAACATTTCAGATAATAAGAAACATACATACAACATTGCTATACTGCCATACGTAAAATTTATGATTAAAAAGTGTTATAGGTCACATAAATACCAGAGTCAATGCACAAAACCATAATAATAAAAATAATATAATAATAATATAAGGAGTATAATTATAATAATAGTAATAATAGTATCAAGAGTAAAAGAATAATAATAATCATAGCACTATTATTATTATTTTTATAATACTCCTGATATTATTTTTATTATTGTTGTTGGTGGTGGCTGTTGTTGTTATTATTATTATTATTATTATTATTATTATTATTATTATTATTATTATTATTATTATTATTATTATCAAAAGTATAATAATAATAATAATAATAATAATAATAATAATAATAATAACAGTATAATTAAATGAGATTATGGATAAGCAGTCAGAGAGACAGAGGAGAGAAAGAATGCGAGAGAGGACATGTGTCTCAGTTGTCGTACCTAGTGACGTCACATTAATAACGGCTATCCGAGCGAAAGCTGCGCCTGGGTTGACTTGTAAGATTTTATTCCCCTCCCCATATTATGTCGTATGCGCAATACATTCACCAAGAACAATTTCATATAGTATATATATATATATATATATATATATATATATATATATATATATATATAAGATTAATTGAATTATTATAACTAAAATAGTACTTATACTTCGTTACTAAAGTCTACTGACGAGTAGTATGTCAAAAGGCTTCGTCTCCGTTTTAACCATCTTTCAGTGCAAACCGCACCACACGTGTGTAAGAGTGTCATTCTCGAATAGTTGTGGTTCTTTCACCATAGTTATGACATGCAACAGAGACGTACATAGCCGCTTATTTGTATGGTAAACCGCTTTCTTTTTATTCATCCCAACCTAAGCACCTACCCGGCATTTTTCTTTCAAGTCAGAGTTGGCGGTATATATACATGTTGGGGACCACTGTTTATGCTTGTATAGATGGACAGTTAGTGTTCTTACCTTGGTCAACAGTTAACAGATGAAATGCAGTGTAGATATTATATTCCTGATAATGATAATTGGACTCTACGATTAACACAGCTTACAGCAATTTATCTTCACTGCACAGCACACCAGAGTCCAGACACCACTGATATTTCCCGCCAAATTCCCGGGCTCTTGAAGAGTCTCGAGACGAGGCGTGCAGCAAAATGCGCAATTACGGAACAACGAACATATTACACTGCTATATGCTGATGTCTGTTGTAATACACACACACACATACATACATACACACACACACACACACACACACATATATATATATATATATATATATATATATATATATATATGTGTGTGTGTGTGTGTGTGTGTATGGATGTATAATAACTGCGGTTGTGTAATCAAGGGACTCGTGGCAACAATACAAATTGCCAAGTACTGCATTTTGTAGTAGGAACTTGCTTCAAAACTATCCATATCTCAAAACCAGTATGTTGTTAGTAACTTTTTTGGTGCATTGCAATATCAGTGTAACAATGTGGTGATTTAATACAGGGTAAAAGTTCATTTCATGACATGATCACATAAACTTACCAAGCCCATTTTGAGGCAAAGTATAACAAAAAATACCCTGCCTCCTGATGTAGAGGGGTATTTTTGAGCCTTGGGGTGTTTTACATGTATATAAACCTCAGCTCCATCGTTATACCCTTTCTGTACCTTGAACTTTTTAAAGTGAAACTTATTTTCCAATTCTTGCGTTCTAATTTCCTGTCTATATTCTTTATCGGCAACGCTATATCCCACTGCTGTACATGATTGCCTTTTGGTAGCGAAAGGAGTTTAGTTGCCTTTGGGGGCTCGAGTAGACAAGTCCCTCACCTGAGAGGGTAGTTGTGTACAGTGTACTTACGAACGAATCTTTTGTAATAAATGAAGAAAACCCATATTCCGATGTCTCATTATCCATATACATGGGTCATATTGGTGTCAGGTGTAAGAAAAAATATGCCTTTTGTGTATGCTGTAAGTGAAGTTGTTCTTTGAGCTGGTAAAATAAAAGTTCAAGATGCCTAGATCCACAAGGACTAACATAGCAGACGCTGCTGCTGCAGGAGATGAGAACGAAGGAGCAGTGGGATATAGTGTTGCTGATAAAGAATATAGACAGGAAATTAGAACGCAAGAATTGGAAAATAACTTATTTTCCAATTCTTGCGTTCTAATTTCCTATTCATCTTTAATTGGCAATCTGGAAAAATGCTTTGGAATCCAAACCAACAGTACTGGACCCAAAGGCACATGGTTGGTCTCTGAAAGAAGGATCTACTACTCTCAGCCCAACTGTAGTCCTGCAAGATAAAGTTGTCTCCTATTGATCCACTCAAACTCATAAGATTTTCTGTCAAAGCGAGGCCCCATACAAAACTCAAAGATGCATCTGATAGATGTATCAGTGCTAATATGCTATGAATATTATTCTGTGTATATCAGGGCGGACCTGAATGCCAGAATGAACGAAATAAAGATGTTTAAAAAGCAGAAGACCGATGACTGAATTATAAACATTAATGACACTTACAAGAATATAGTATTGCATAACTTTGAGTTCCCAAGGATGTTAATACAACTGTCAAAATACATTTTAACAATATGCAGATAATGCTTAGAAATTGCACATAGATGTATGTAAATTAACACTTGTTTGAACCTGAAAACAGTCATGAATAAAATATGTAATTATCCCTATATGTGTCTTGTAATACTTGGTTAATAGACAAAACGGATTCAGGTAACAGGTATGAGTGGTCAAACATTTTATTTGACTTGTCTTGGCTTCTTTACATAAAAAAATGGTGTATACAACCCTTAGGATCAATAATTTCAATAATAATCACTGCACTTGTTATGACTGTTAGAATATAAATATATATTTTTGCCGATCATCTTGGACTTTTAGGGCTTAGTCTTACTTTTATCATTAAAATAACCCTGGCATCACACTCATTGTACCTGAGACCATAGACAAAGACATATTGCCTGACATGCTATCATAATTACTTTTGAAGATAAAGAGTTTCACAGCTTTTCAGATTCCACAGTGGCCATTTAGAATTTTCTATTTTTTCTCAATTACCTCAAGGGTGACATTTCTACAACCACCCAACTATTGTTATACATATGCTCTAGATGAATATTCAACATTGAATAAAAAACTTTATCAATCGTAAAAGGGTCATACACCGCTGCTGCCGGGCTATCATAGGATGGAATGCTTTGAGTAAACAAATGAGATTTTGAAACGAAAGATGACACTTGCTCTAAAAAGAAAAGCATTTATTCAGATGGTCCTACCATTATTAACTTATGCATCAGAAACTAAGAACCTTACTAAAACCTTAGAACATAAGCTAGTTACAACTCAGAGAGCTAAGGAAAAAATAATGATGGGAATACCACTAAGAGACACAAAAAAATCAAGATGAACACGAGAACAACCTGAAGTAGATGATATTCTAACAACATGTAAGAAAAAAATGGATGTAGGAAGGACATATAATAAGAATGACATATAAGATATGGACAACAAAAAAAGCAGATTACATCCCTAAAGATTGCAGAGAAAGCAGTGGAAGGAAAAGAAAACGATGTATTGATGGTTTGAGAACTTTTCGGGTATAGACTGGCATACAAAGACTATAAACAGATGCGAATAGGACATGTCTGAGTACACTCCAAATCTCTCTCTCTCTCTCTCTCTCTCTCTCTCTCTCTCTCTCTCTCTCTCTCTCTCTTGCATCATAATGGCAAGTCTTTCAGGTGTGCAAGTGAGCTGTTAGGTTGTAACTGAGAGGCGAGGTGAATCCAATCAAACTTTATTAATTAAACACATATTGATCTTATACACCAGGACTTGCAGGCAAGAACGTCATAAAAATTCAAACAAAATAAGATATGAGTTGGCTTGCTTACATTGAAGATCGTGTTTAGACAACAAAAAAAACAATCGTTACAGTGTCGAGAGTGTATGAAACACGTGCAGTTCATTGCTCCCCACCTAAAAATGACATACATGGGAAATAGGGCTCCCTGCTCTAGAGAGGTGCACTGTAGTTAGGTCATCTAGCAGGAGATATGCATGTTTTAGAAAATCAATGGAGACCCAGTCATCTTTGCCACGAATGTTAATTAGAAAACTTTTGGAATACTACGGATCACGAGGAAAGGGCTCGTGTAAGGGGGCCTCAGCGGTGGCTTGCAAGTG
Organism: Palaemon carinicauda; assembly: GCF_036898095.1. NCBI lineage: Eukaryota > Metazoa > Arthropoda > Malacostraca > Decapoda > Palaemonidae > Palaemon > Palaemon carinicauda. The sequence goes on from NC_090745.1 coordinate 78,245,723, forward strand.
TTGTTGCACAGGAAAACATTCTGAGAGCAGATCGGTCAGTATGTGTTGCTTTGCTGGGTACTTGTATATCTGTCAGCATGGAGTAAATTTTCCCACAATATGACGTAGGTACTGAAGATTACTGGAGGAGGTTAAAGACAGAAGAAATTAGGCAGATACGACTATTGGGATATCATACACAATTTCAGCTAACAAGACATCCAGGGCATCTTTTGGAGTGGTTTTTAGTCCCAGGAGGACCCAGGAAAGCGGAGTATGGTGATGCCCAGGAGATTCGCTAATGATTTCCACAATTGAGAGATGAAGGTGGTACTCCTGTCAGAAGTAATTTGATCAGAGATACTGAATCTCGCTATCCACCCTAAGAGTAAGGCAGGTGTACATGAGGTAGATGTTGCAGTTTTCATGGGATCAGCTTTAGGCCAATGAGTGGAATGGTCATGACGTTAAACAGGTAACGATGTCTTTGTGATGTGGGTAGGGAACCTACTACGTTGAGGTGGTTGTGGGCAAAACGACGATGAGTGTGAGGAAAGGTGCCCATTCCTGAATCCGTATGTTGATGAACTTTTGAAGTTTGGCATGAAGTACAGATGCGAACACAATCCTTAGCATCTTTGTGTTCAGTAGCTATGCAGTAGATCAGTACAAGGGATATGAAAGCCCATGAATGAAAGCAATCAAACACCTGTTGGTGCATTGGAGCTGGTATCTATGATAGTGGTCTATAAGTACTGACATCACAGAGGAGTATGGCGTCGGAGTCGTCAAGGGAGAGGTCTTCCTAAAGGAGGTATATGCAAATTGTTCTACATGCTTGGTACTCTGGATATTGTAATCTAATTGTAATCTAATCCCAGGTGAATGGCAGCCAATGTATTTCTTAACAGGGCATTGGCAATCAGATTATTTTTCCAAGGACGTGTTGAAGGGTACAATTGTATTCAGCAACAGCGGAGAGATTTCGGTGTTGACGGGTTGACCAGGCGTCAGATTGTTGAGTGAAGGCGTGTACCTTAGGTATGTGGTCGATGTAGATAATGAAGGAATCACCTTCTAAGAAGTGGTGAAAGGGATGGACAGCCAAATGCACCACCAGCAATTCGTGATCGAAGGTAGAGTAGCCGGATTTCACCTTGCACAGTCTTCTACTGAAGAAGGCCAATGGACTGGGTGAGCAATAGGCCACCTGCTCGATTACTGCACCAATTGTAATATCGCTGGCATCGGTGGAGAGAAGGAGAGGGGCATGTGGTGCGAGAAAAGTGAGATCAGCAGCAGTTAATAGGGGATTCTTTGTGTTGCAGAAGACCACTTCTTGAAGGGGACCCCAGTTCAGGTCTCTTGGTTTGCCCTTAAGTGCAGCGTAGAGGGGGCCAAGAACATCAACAATGGCTGGCACGAAGTGGTGATAATAGTTAATCAAGAATTCTTGCAGTGCTTTAATGGTCAAGGTTGTGGGGAAGTTTTGAATGGCTGCTACCTTCTCAGGCTTTGTTTGGGAGGGGATAGTGATCTGGTTCTGTCTGCATGTTCAGGCACGTTTAATCCCCTCACAGACTTTGGAAGCTATCTTTCTTTAAGACGATGTGTAAGGGTGACGACCAGGGGCTTGAAGCCTTTTAACAAAGGCCCTTATCTTCCATTTTAGTGAACGTTCGTTCAGCGGCCGTCCAAACAATCCAGTTTCAGACATCTGAATCTGGTGAACGCCGAAAGCTCTGTCGTCTTGATATGGTGATAAATAGTGTGTTTGGTGGGAACAGTGGGCATTTGGTTAAATTCACGACGGAAGACTTCCAGGTATGGTTGTGATGAGGTGGGCATTGGCTTCTGTGGGTGTGCTGATGTGGAGGACCAGGTCGGAGGGGTTGGGTTGATGAGGTGTCGACGAGTAAGAGTCTGTGTTGACTAACTGTCGGTGAGCAACATCCACCAGGAGGTAGAAATGGAAGAAGAAATCTGCACCGAGAATTGACAATGTGACGTCAACAGCAAGAAAGTTGCAATGATATTTGGCACTTCCAAACTATAATGTGAGGTTCTCGTAATCGTGCGCGGGTATCGCAGATCCATTGGCAGCTACCAGGCAGATGTCGGCAAGCTTAGACAGACTACATCGTGTCCTGGAGAGTGGCCTTAGAGGCAAAGAATGGCAAGCACCTGAATCTACCAAAAATTGAATGCCTGTACCTACATCATGTAAAAAGAAAAGATTAGTGACAAGGGAAGCCATCACCAGAAGCGATGGCCTACATACTTGTTTTTTGCCCACTGACAACCTTTCACACATTTCTTCACAGCAGCCCTGAATCTGGAGTGGTAGTAGCATAACTGCGACCAATGGGCGTCAGTAAGTGGCTGTAGAGGTTGTTTATAGGAGCTTGAGTGAATAGTGCCATATGTAGGTAGAAAGTCGCCGCTACGGCACGCCAGATGATGGGCGTCTGTTTCTTACCACATTAATGTCACCTTTGGTCAATGTTAAATAGTTGGCCTCTTCGTTAGGAGTGGAGGCATTTCTGGAGGTCTTGAAGGTGGTGAAGTGGCTATCCATAAGAGCATGGACGTTGGTCATCTGGTCCATGGGTCAAACATCGACATCAGGTATGGTAGCCCGTATAGGTTCGGTTAAGTGTCGTACCTAAAGGGCATGAAGTAGGTTCAACTCCCTAGGAGATCTGTCCGAGGTAGGTTGCAGTCGAGCAATACTGTTCATTTCCCTGAGGGTGAGCGAAGCCTTTTGTTCCCCCAACGGTTGTTGAGAGAGCCAGAAAAGCTTGGCTATACGAGCGGCTGGCTATAGTGAGTACTGCTCCCGGAGGTATGTTTTGAGAGGGTCGTATGCTATTGGGGTGTCCCCCTGCTTGCAAAGCAAATCGGATATTTCTGGGAAAGTCTTCGCGTGGATAAAAGCGAGTACATAGTCTGCTTTAGTGCTTGAGTGAATCATGCCCTTCATGTGAAACTGGACTTTGGTGCGCTGAAACCAGATGAATGCCTCTGTACTGGTTAAAGGCGGTAATGTCATGGGAGTGGCGTTTATTGGAGTGTCTTGCACAAGGCAAGGCAATCTGTTAGTAGTAGTAGTAGTGGGAGAGTCAGGGTCGGAGGACAGCATCATCAAAAAGTGAGACACAGCTGTGAGGGGAAGGAGCAATAGAGATGGTCACTCTGGTGGTCACCAATGTGCGAGTGTGCCGTTAGGTTATAACAGAGAGGTGAGGTGAATACAACTGAACTCTATTAAACAGACATTGTGCTTATATACCCGGATATGCGGGCAAAAACGTCACTAAGATTCAAACAAAATAAAACATGAGGTAGCATGTTTACACAGGTTAGTTTATTATCAGTGCAGAGAAGAGCCAGTGAAAAGACAAAAAAAAAAAAAAAGCGTTACTGTATATTAGATGAGTACTACTATTTGAGATATTTATAAGAGAAAAGTGATAGGATGCTAGAAAAATTATAGTGATGTGTATGTAGTAAATATTTTTAGGTATTACTTTGTATAATATCAAGTTCTTAATGCATTCATTTTCTTGGCGTTCTCCTCGCCAAACCCAATAAACGTGAGAGGATAAACACGCATGGTCATTCCTTTCATAAGATGTATTTGATTTGTTATGTGGACGTTGCGACATTCAGAAAAGCCCCCTCATCTCTTTTTTCGATGTGAGAAATTGTGCGTTTCTCCAGTTGAAATGATTTATTTCTTCCACTAAGAAACACTTTTTATTAACTGGACTTAAGTTTAGTAGAAAAGCCTGTCTAGTAAAACCATTCGTTAATTGTGAACTTATTTTCCCCCTAGATATTATAGGACAACCTATATAAAGGTTCCTTTTAAGATAGTATATTGAAGTGGTTTTTATTTTCATTTATATATATATATATATATATATATATATATATATATATATATATATATATATATATATACATATATATGTATGTATATATATATATATATATATATATATATATATATATATATATATATATATATATATATATATATATATATATATATATATATATATATATATATAAATATATATATATATATATATATATATCGATAGATAGATAGATCGATAGATAGATCGATAGATAGATAGATATGTATGAAATTTATATCTATCTATCTATATATATATATATATATAGATAGATAGATAGATAGATATACATAAATGTCATACAAATATCGCAAATATAACCTGAGTACCAAGAGACAAACTGAGCCGTTTTATCTAATAATTAATAGTACCACATTTTATTAGTAGTTTGCCATACTTGAACAGTTGTCCAGTATCAACGCTTATCCCCATGGATATTTTTTTTTTTTCATCTTGTGCTTCCAAGATAACAAAATACCTTTTCTCCATTATAGCTTCCACGTTATCTATCCTCGACCGTTCTAGACCTTCTTCTTTTTAGCTTTTCAGAATTACATACTTTTCATTATCTAATCGCCAGTAATTTTTTTAACTTCACTGAGTCACTCAACAAAATACCTTTACCCATCCTTTCACAATGGAAGAAGAGTTGCATTGTTAATTACTGGTATTATTAAGCCTCCTATATATAAAATTATATATATATATATATATATATATATATATATATATATATATATATATATATAATATAATATATATATATATACACCATATATATTAATACATTAAAGTCTGGATTCTCTTAACGACCTCGGGATCAGAACACAGGTGAAATCACTCATAGACTATAGTATCTGACCGGCCGGGTTTCGAACCCTGGTCTAGGATACCTGTATGACATTGACCATACCACTCTTCCACCGGCCAGGTTTTAAACCCTGGTCCAGGATACCTGTATGACATTGACCATACCACTTTTCTACCGGCCGGGTTTTGAACCTTGGTCCAGGATACCTGTATGACATTGACGATACCTACTTGAAAATAATAGAGATGATAAAAATACAAATGTAAAAAATTCAAGCATTTATTAGGTGAATCTGAAGCAACACTCCCAGAAGGTAAAAAGCTATCTTGAACTAGTACATTCCCAGGAAGACAAAGCTGCCGCCCAGATAGATGTTTGGTACCCTAGGCACTAACTACCAAATCCCCCTACACTTCTAATACCCCGAATCCTAAAAAAAAACAGAAGAAAGCTGTCTATCAACGAGACAAAAATCAATAGCTGTGACAAGACAAAGTTACAAAAGTTTTCACAATATCACAGTTAATTAGAGGATCTTGCAAGTGTAAAAAATTGACTGACTTAAGAGTTAAGGAATCGAGTTTATTTCTAAAGGTTTGATGAAGGCGCACTAAAATAATAGGGCAACTTTAAAGTCTTGTTCTGTGTGCCAAACGGAACGAGAGCTACCTCAAAGAATGCCTTGCTCTGGTTTGTTCACTTGAGTAATCCATTCAGGTGCGTAATCCATTCGGGTGCAATAATCCATCCAACGGTCACCAAATTGATATCATCTTGTTGGGCAGTTTCTTTGGACGTAGCAGCAGATCTCATGTCCCGCCCATCAGTAATTACGAAAGCAGGGATGATTAACGTGAAGTCTTACATGAACCGCATGGCAAAATAATCCTCACTGTGAAACAGCAGACGACTTCATACAATACTGAAAATATTCACGTCAAATTATAAGAAGATTGGTGACTTGTGTTCGAGTGAAGAGTGGAAGGAATCTTCTTCTTCTTCTTTCTTAATGTATTAGCACACGTCACCTATCAGGCAACCATAGTGCTATCCCTCTCATATTTTACTTTGTAACAAATCATAAAGTTTTGAGGAGGCCCGAGGACTTCAAGAAGACTGCTAGATGACGGTAGATCTTCTTCAATACATGTGGAGTTTCAGAGTCAGCCCCCAGGATCCTATCTAGCTGAAAAGGGACACCAATCCGAAACAGAGAATGTCTCAGAAACACTCTGGATGTAAAATATCGAGGGCAGTGTAGTATAATGTGCCTTACATCCTCTATTTCACCACAAGAGCAAAAAGGTGAATCCTCAAGGGAAAGGCGATGTAGATGGACTTTCAGTCTTAAGTGTCCAACACGAAGTCGAAGAATTGCAGAGTTTAGCTTCCTTGATGCCAATGACGTTGTTAGAGCTGTCAACAAATTTGATCTTCTATATGGGCCAAGCTGAGAGAATTGAAGTTTCACCTCTCTATCCAATCTCCACTTCTCCCATACAGCCCTACGATAAGCTGTGATATGTTCTGAAACAAATATGTACAGGATTTACTATGTTATCAAATGAATGAGCCCCTTTTGCAATTGAGTCCACAAGTTCATTTCCCGGAACACCACTATGACTTGGAACCCACTGAAGTTTCACAGTGACTTTAGACTGCAACAAATAGGATCCACCAACGATCGAAAACCAACTGCATAATAACGAATTAAATCTAAAGAAACCTTTGAATCCGTAAAAATAACTACTTTTGAATTATAAAGAAACTAAAACAAACCTCAAAGCCTTCATAAGACCAAAAAGTTCAGCCGTAACTATGTTTACAGATGAGATTTTCCAAGCAGCATGAAATTCTAGTGTAGGAATCGACATCGCTGCCGTGCAGGAAGATTGGGATTCAGATAATGAACCATCTGTATATATGTGCACATATCCATTATATTCCTCATCACACAGTTTGTTGAAGGAACTTACGACTAAATGACCCTCTTGCTTGGCTGCAACTGGAAAATCTGAAGACAAATATTCACTCATAGGAAACTAGGGTGGTAAGGGAGAAATGTCAGGTAGAGGGGAAAAAGAGCCACATGGGAAGTGCAAAGAACTCAAAGCATAAGATGCTCGAACCACAGTTGGAACCTGTCTCCCCGCGGTCCAGTTTTTACTGTGGATGGCTGCATAATCATGTGATAAACATTGGAATAATGGATGATCCAAACAACTATTACATATTTTCGTATACCACACCATCAATCTGAGTTGACGCCAATACGATAAGGGGAGACAGTTTACCTCACAATGAAGCAATAGGATTGGGGACGAGCGGAAGGCACCAGAGATCAATCGTAATGCTGTTGACTGAATAACATCCAATCTACTTAGGAGTGTTTTAGAAGCAGAGCCATACACTATGCCCCCATAGTCTATCTTACTCCTAATAAATGACTTATAGAAAATAAACAAACTTTGATGATTTCCTCCCCAAGAAGTATGTGCTATACGCCTCATAACATCTAAACGCTTTAAACAGTTTAGACGAAGGTATTCTACATGATGTTTCCAAATCAACTGTGGACCATCAAGAACCATACCCAGGAAACGATGCTTTGTAACAAAGGGTATGACCGAGTTCTTCAACCGAATCTCTGGTATGCAGTTTACCCTTTTCCGAGTGAAACACATCAACCTAGACTTTGAGGGGTTTATATTCAGACCCCATTGAATAGTCCAAACTAGAAATGTGTCTACAGCCTTCTGCAATTTCAGCTGAGCATCCAAAACAGAACACCCTGACACTTGAAAAGTTATGTCGTCTGCTTGGATAAGCGTCCTCACACCTGGAAAATGAGTAATGTCATACAACAAGACTGTGAATAACAAAGGGCTGAGGACAGAGCCCTGTGGCACTCCTGTTTTTACAGGATACTTGGAAGATATATCCATCCCTATCAAAACCTGGAAGAAACGATCTTGAAAAAATGATGACAAGTCACCTCAAACTATTCCCCCTTAGGCCTAACATACAAATTTTGTATAATACACACAAGTGAGAGGCATTGTCAAATGCCTTTGACAAATAAAAAAACAGGACCAAGGACACCTTATTTTCCTTAAACCCCTTGTAGACCTCATGCTCTAGTTGAGCAATATTATCCAGAGTACTTCGACCTTTGCGAAAACCGCACTGGTTAGACGGCAAAAGAGAATTGCTTTCCAGCCACCAAATGAGTCTTGCATGTACCATATGCTCCATCAGCTTACCAAAACATGAAATCAGAGATATCGGTCTATATGAAGATGGAATAGAAGGATCTTTATCTGGCTTTAAAACTGGAAGAATATGTTTCAACTTCCACTGCAATGGGTAGTAACCCTCAACCCATCCCCGGTTAAACAATTTCAACACTACTTCAAGACTCTCCCCTGGAAGATGTGTGAGCAGTTCATTGGCCACCAGATCACTCCCTACTGCTTTTCCCTTCCGTAAACGACCCAACTGGCTATTGAGCTCCTCCAAGTAAAGACTTTATTTACTTCATCATACGACTGTTCAAGCAAACAAGAAGACACAAAAGATTGCAAAACCTGTTCATTTTGTATGGTCCTCGCCGTACTCATAATGGTGGTGAAAAAGGAGGCAAAGACTTCCTCTTTAGCTAAATCATCAATAAGGAGTACTCCATCCCGAGACAAAGGGAAGGACTGGGTCACACCTACCCCTACAATACTTCTAATAAAATTCTAAGCTACTGCAGTGTTTGAGGCAAAATTCAACTGACTGCAAAAACTATGAAAACTTAATCTCTTGCTTTTGCGGATGATTTTTTTAGCCTTTGCTTCTAGACGTCTGTACTCCAGCTGAGCTTGTCTAATAGGGCAACGTTTCCATTTATTGTACGCCCTTCTCTTAATTGCCACTGCCCTCGAGCATTCATCATTCCACCAAGGCTTCCGTGGTTTGGAACCAAATTTCCCAGGCCCCAACTTAAAACAATTTTTCCCAGCTACCAAAATTTCATTTGTAATACTGTCTGATTCTTCATCAATGGAATACAATGAATTATCTTGATGGATAACTAACTGTTTGTAATTATGCCACTTTGACTCTCCACCTTTAAAGGACCACCTGGGACGATGGTATACCTGTATAATAGGCAACCTCTCAAACCTAATCATAACTGGCAAATGA